>NC_056484.1:408154-491215 GCF_008729295.1 Plectropomus leopardus
GTTTCGAGGCATAGCCTAAAAATATCGTAGTATAATTTCAGCCCTGGTGTGTAGTCGTATGTGTCTCCTCCAGATGCAAAAACTCAACTTGTCAAATGTTTAAACGACATCGCAGCACCTTCCTAATGTCCGTGTCCGGAAGTCGTTTCCGTCCGCTCACATGATTGAATTTGATAAATGTTTGGATCAGATGTTTTAACGCTGTGATTTTTCTTCAGTTACTATAAAGGCATCAGACAGATGGTTCCAGTCAGCGACCAGGACATGAACACACACCTCGCTGAGGTGTCCAGGGTACGAAATTTAACCAGTACACTTTCTTTAAATACCTAAATACAAGTTTGAGGTACTTGTACTCTACTTGGGTATTTCCTTTTTCATGCAACTTTATTCTGAAACTTTAGGGAATTATGGTACTTTTATACATTTATCTCTGGGCTCTTTTATATATAAAAACTTCTGATGATTTTATGAAATAAGATGCACTGTTACAGATCAAACTACCCAACAATATATAGGTCAAATGTTCTTCACCAACTACAACCACAAAACTGTACTCACTCATTATTGCAACAGTATTAATAACCGTTTAACATTTACAGGGAGCATTTTTTAAGCTTTATTAAACCAAAGTGTCTTTTATATTCAATGAAATGTTTTCTGCTGCATTTTAAAGTTTGATTTTAGATCTACCTTATCGAAAATAACATGACCAGACTGTGAGATTTTAGTTATTTGAATGTTTGAGTTTGTTAACTACCAGGTGCTTTATGGATAAATGTCATTTTGTTGTTGTAATTTTGACCATAATTAGATCCACTGTGGTTATATTTTGCTGCGTGATGCTACTGCCAAGAAAATTACTGGTTTCTGGTTTCTGACAAAAGCCTTAAATAACAAAACCGAACTCAGTGAAACCAGTACTTCAACCAAAACTTTAACCCTTTGATGATTTTTTAAGTACCTCTTATTTTGTGGAGATTTCTTTCTCAATATTACAAACATTTCTGTAAAAGTTTCTAGATGTTTTATTTTGTGTCCTCTGCTTCAACTTTGCAGCAACACACAGACAAGCTGAACACCCAGTTGGCCTTACATCAGCTGTACCAGTATGCCAGCAAGTACTACGATGTGGTGAGAAACCTGCTTTAACCTCAAAACGTTACTGCATACCTGAAGTTTCTACCTTTGTTTGTGCCGAAGAATCCATGATGAGATATAAGAGGAAAATAAATGCAAGATTCACTTCAGGAAAAGTTACATAGATTAGGATTAGTAAAGTAAAGTTACGTAAAGGAAAGTAAAATAATTTAGCGTTCAGTAAAGGAAAGTACAATTACGAACAGGAAAGTAAAGTTATGTAGGTTAGATTTAGGAAGTAATGTAATGAAAGTAGAGCTTCGTAAAGGAGAGTAATGTAGGGTTAGTTTTAAGAAAGGAAAGTTACGTAAAGGAAAGTATCATAGAGTTAGATAACGGAAAGTACCGCTATAAACAGGAAAGTAAAGTTATGTAGGTTAGATTTTGGAAAGTTCTGTAATGAAATGAACGTTAGGTTAGGGTTAGGTTAGGGTTAGATAAAGGAATGTACAGTTACGAAAAGGAGAGGAAAGTTACAACGGTTACTTTTAGGAAAGTAATTACATAAATGAAAGGGAAGTAACGTAGAGTGAGGTAAAGGGAAGTAAAGTTACAAACAGGAAGTGAGGTACATTAGGTTCAGGAAAGTCAAGTGACATCCGTGCGTACATCACATTATGTACTTAAAGTTAAGTTACAAACTTATTGTAACACGACGACGATGTACCTTAAAATAACTCAAAGTTAACGGGACGTGATCACTGGTCTCCTGAGGGAAAGTCCTGTGCTCTTTTGATCCACCACCATAACCAGCCTCGTCACGCATACTTTCATTGTTTATCTGACTTTTTTCTTCACCTCCATCAGTCCATCAGTTACTGGAGTCATATATATATACAAATATATATACGAATTCTGCTGCAGTACTGTACAAAGATATATACAAACGGTGTGTGAGAAAAAAACACGTTTGTAAATGCTGCGAAACACCGTCAGTGCCTTCTTTGACTTAATTCACATATTTTCTCACATTGAATGCAAATAAATCTAACAAAGCTCAATAAATCTCTTGCCTTAACATCAGATAATGTTAAGTAATTTACCGTATTAACTAAAAGTCTTCAACCAGCTACGATTTATATCTTTATCATCATTTCATCAAAATTCATTCAAAAAAAGGACATTTAAATTTGTTTTATCGTCTTCTTCAGATCATCCAGTCACTGGACGAGGACCCAGCAGCCCAGAATAAACAGCTCACCCTCCGCCTCCAGCAGATCGCCGCCGCCCTGGAGAACAAGGTCACTGACCTTTGACCTCTGGCCTCTTGGCGGGGTCGGGGGGGACGAGCTAACGGCTACTAAAACACAAGATGTTTTGCATTTAAGGACTCAAAGGAAGACGAGCTCACGGACTCTACCGAATGTTAGGACTGAAGTGGGAGGGGCTAGTGGAGCCACAGGAAGCTGTTGACCATATAAGGACTGAAGGGGGTGGAGTTATGGGACTCCAGGAGGCGTGAGGAACAGAGATTTTGGACAAATTAAGTGCTAGAAAAAGCCCAGAGTCGTGGAAACTGACGTGCTGATGTCTGCTATAGTTGTTTGGCGTATTTCTACTTGGCGTCCTGAAACAAAAAGCGCAGAGGGATGCAAAACGGCGACCGTAATGTGGCTGCAGATGGGAGCTGTGTGAAATGAAAGGGTTATTTTTTTGAAAGGCGTTGGGTATATGTGATCCTCCGAGTTAGCTGTTTCTGCGTTTGGCTTTGCACCACAAAATTGAATTGTTCCACAGAAGGACCGAAGAAGAAAAAGTGCCACACGAGAAATGAAGATTTTTTTGATGATTGAAGAATATACGTGAAGTTATGAGATATTACCAAATAATTTCTTTTTGCCTTTTTTGGAAGTTCGGATCGGAAGCACAGCTGCTCCAGGACGCTTTGTGACCACTTCTTTTTTTTTCGTATTACAGCAATGTCTATGAACTGTGGATGTGAAGGTGAATTTACCTGATCTGAGGTCAGCTTTTCTGTGTCCATACTAAAGAGAGGAAACAGAAAAGCTGATCTCTTGTCAGCAACAGAGTACGGTTTTCATCCTAAATGCCTGGATGAAATTTCTTTTACCTTAAAAGGAGCTCAAATAGAAATAATCGACCAATGAAAACCCACCACGGTACGCACCACTGTCCAATCAGGGGTCTCGGTTTGTCTTGACGGCACAGATGAGGAGAGTGAATTCAGGGTACGATGTCCAAAAATCAAACCGTAACATAATCTTTCTGTACATCGTGGCCAAATGTTGTTTTTCGTATCAGATGATGTGTTTCTATGCTGATGACACTGTGCTGTGACTCGAGTCGCAGCTGAAGAATTTCTCTCTGTTAGTTTGTTTAGTATTATTCTTTGTTTGCAGGCTTTCAGCAGAGGCTTCGCATTTCCACATACAACATGAACATCGTCTTTTTAATGGACTGATACAGTGCCACTTTTTGTGTAAAATGTTAATCAGGATGGTCCATTATGTGTGTGTGTGTGTGTGTGTGTGTGTGTGTGTGTGTGTGTGTGTGTGTGAGAGTGTGTGTGTGTGTGTGTGTGAGTGTGTGTGTGTGTGTGTGTGTGTGTGTGTGTGTGTTCAATAGTTAACACCACTTTGTTGCGGAGGACCAGCTTGTTTTTACTTTCTGTGAAAAATCATGACTGCCTAATCATGTGCTTTAGACAGCCAAACACTTTTATTGTTACGTTTGATTATTTTTTATAATTTGTATAATTTCACTATTTAGCAATACTCCTTTCATATATAATGCTGAGTTTCTTTTCTGCACACGTAAGAAGTGTCTTCTGAAGACAGGGTATCCATGGATCCTTCAAAAAGGCTTGAAATAAATCCAAAAGTTAAGCTGGTAAAGCGTTAAAACGTGTCAAATCCAACGATGATAGGGCCTGTTTCTGATAACTAAAGATATGCATCCGAGAATAAGTTTGGCTTCACGTGACATGATTTCAGCTGGGCGGTGCAGTCATTATTAGCACTGCTTTCCAGGAAGTCTCAAGGAAACACTCAAAAACAGTTCAATTATAAACAGAAGATTTAAAATGCATAAAAACAGATTAAAGAAATCAAATCTAAACATTTAGTGTGTAATAAACGCAAACATGTTTTGGTTAAAAAAGGTTTTTTTCTTTACTAACAGAATCAGTTGTTTTTCATTGTGACGTGAATTTTCAGCAGTTTCTCATCTCAACTCGTTAAATACCGCTCCATCGTCAGTGGACCTGAGCAGCAAAATAAGGCAGAAGGTGCCTCTGAGTGTTGATTTCTGATGCTGAGATCCTCTGACAAACATTCGCTGTTTGACGAGTTGAAGAACAGGTTTAAATTTTTCTGCGCTACCTTAAAATGAGGCCCCTTTTGTGTGTTTTGTGTAAAGTCATGTCACAATACAAAATGAATTCAGTTATATTACAAAAGTGAAATGCTTATGAAAGTGAGTGCATACATCAGAAGTAAATGCATCTTGCAGTGTTTTGTATTTCACTTTATTTCTTTGATTTGTTTCCATTTAAGCATTTTAAATCTTCCTTTTTATCTGACAAAAATACACGCTGCTGTGTCGCTCCTCACCACCATTTCATTCTGCACAGACAGGACAGAAACAATTTGTGCTCATAATTGTTTCGCAGCACCTTTGCAAAGACTTTGATGTGGCTCCTGACGATTGCCTCCTCCTTATTGTGCACATTAAACGGTTCATAATGTTCATAATGAGAAATAGGCTGCTTTAGTTTTGTTGGCCACCTGCATTTTGTCAGACTGCATCTGTGTCAAGGAGTTTCAAGAAATCCTCTTTTGAAAATCCATTAGGCAAAGTGGGGGGTAATATGTTTATGTCAGCTGTTAATAAGAGAAATATGGGGGTAAATTAAATACGTAAACCATTTGATCGTTTATATGACCGGTTTATATCTGAAAGCGAGTGAACTGTGGTTCCTCTAAAAGCTCATCTGCAGCAGTCTTTGGGTTTAAGTGCTGTTTAAGCCGCTGAAGCGTAAATGAACTCATTTATCTTCGATGCTACGTATTTATCATTGTCTCCATGGAAACATTATATAAATATATATATGCATTTTTCTTTGCCTTCTGAGCCCAGACGACGTGCTTTATGTGCTCGAGTTAATATAAAAGATTAAATATGCAGTTTGTAAATCGGATGATGAACCCCTTCGCCTTCTGGAAAACACAGATTATTTCTGCAAAAAAAGAGCTGGCTTTTTATTTTTTTATTTTTTTTATTTCACGGGAGTTATTGATGATTTACAAACTGCATCTTTAAATTCTGAAGCAATACGACCTCACGGCGGTGCTGTATCCTCACGGCGCCACGCGACCTCCAGGTACAAAGACTGAAACAAACACATCTTTTTATTTCAATTCTCTTTAAATAAGCTTTCTGTGAGGCTATTTTCTTTGACTCTGGTGCCAAAAAACAACATGCGACGTTGTCGTGTGTGTAATTTCCATGGCTCTTTGAATTGTTTGTTTGATGAGTGTAGTCAGAAATATGAGGAACAAACAATCGTGTATTCAGTAATCTGGTGGTACGTTTATAAGAACACAAACTGTTGAAATGTGAAACTGTTTTTGGAGTTTGTTTTCAGTGCCCGAAGAAGAATTGTTGCAAAATTTCACCAGCTTCACAAGCAAAGTGCCACATTTGCTTTTGATGTTTGACGGAAGAATTTAAACTCTACTTACTTCACAAATAGTAATAGTTTAATAATTGTAAATATGACACATTTGATTTATGTCATATCTCTCAAAAAACACCTCTCTTTTCCTCCGCCAACACTTGCTTCTTTCTGCCTTCTTTTTGCCACCAGCGAGTGCCTTAACGTGAACTGAGCGTCGATTTGGAAGAAAAAGCCAAAAAGGTGCGGTCCATAAGTTCACCGTGTTTGTGGATTTTAACTGGAGGTCTCAATAGAAAACAGGCTGTTATGAAGTATTTCAGAGGGCAAAGATGGCATCATCAAATGTTTATGAAGCTACAAAAATTTAGACCGTCATGTCATCACTAATTACCCACCGTGTGGTTGAGGGCTTAATTCAGACTTTTTTTTAAAAATCCTCCACACCCACCAGTTTCACTTTTTACTAAACCATTTGACGAGTTTTACTACAGTGTCAGACATTTATATATATATATATATATATATATATATATATATACATATTTAGTGCTGGGCCGTTAACGGCGTTAACGTGCTGCGTTAACGCGGGATTCTTATCGCGCGATAAACTATTCACTAAGTTGGGTCTATACAGTGAGCAAGGCACCAATTTCACTTTGTTGTTTAAGCGCGGATGTATACCTGGTCGAATTACGCGGAGGGGGCGCGAACAAGGCGGAAGCTGGTCTGCCTGAGTGACCGGAGTGATTGGCTCAAGCCGTGTCACAAAGCTGCTGACCGTTAATGGTCTTCTTCATGACCTCTAATGTAGGCCCACAGTTCAGTTAGGGTCATGTTATCAGAGGCTGCGCCCTCTGCTGTTCATTCCAGTTAGCAGGAAAAAGCTTTTTCCACATGGAGACAGAACCTGTGCTCCTAAATGTCTGTGTTTAACAAAATAAAAAAAAGTTAAACACCAAAGTAAATCTTATGGAACATTATTTTTCTTTACCAAATATTATAGTAGAACAGCTTTCTCAAGCAGTTTGTGATGCATTTTCATCATTTAGATAGATAGATATTATTTTGAATGTCTTTGGCAAAATTCAAATCTATAATTTTAATCTAGATTAATCTAGATTAACTACAGGCTTGCAGTGAGATTAATCTAGATTAAAAAAATTAATCTATGCCCAGCACTAATATATATATATATATATATATGTTTCATCACACCGACAGTCCGCTCCAGCTTAGATGGTCGTGACCCAGGTCTTGCTGGTCTTTGATGGTCTTTGATGGTCCTGATGCAGGTCTTGCTGGTCTTTGATGGTCTTAGGTGGTCGTGACCCAGGTCTTGCTGGTCTTTGATGGTCTTTGATGGTCCTGATGCAGATCTTGCTGATCTTTGATGGTCTTTGATGGTCTTAGGTGGTCGTGACCCAGGTCTTGCTGGTCTTTGATGGTCTGACATGCAGGTGTGAGCAGCCCATCAAACTGTGCACATTTATCATAAAACATGACAGAAGACTCAACTGATTTATGTCTTTTGCTTTTCATGCTTGTCCCTCATGACTCTGTTATGTCTCCATACTCAAGGACATGGATTTGGTTTCAACTTTACAGGAAGTTCAATGGATTAACCAGCAAGACAGACCATCGCCAGCTGGTAGGACCAGCTAAACCATCAAAAATGATTCACAAACATACCATAAGCCGGTCAAACACGCTGGTCAACCATCTTAACCAAATTAAGCTGTTTTTTTCGGGTGGATTGTGAATCACGAATAGTGGAAAATTCATTTGGCACAAAGCCTGTGAGAAGTGTTGGTTTAAATACACAGTGTTATCTACATATTCCCCCGTGCTCCACAACAGTTTGGCAATTATTAGAAGACGTGACCTGAATGTGTGACGTTGAATTGTTTCCAGAGGCACAGAGGACGACGTTGAGGTTTAATGACTAGATGAGGGATCAGCGCGGGGAACTGAGTCTTCGCCGTAAGTACGACTATTCGTCCGGTATTTGAGGAACTGTGTGTTTTAATGACGTAAAACTGAATAGTGTTTGAAAAATGTTGTTTTATGAGGCACAAAGTAAACAAGTTTGTGAGAGGTTCTGAATGTTAAACAGAAAAATCGACCCACTGGTTCTGATGTTTTCACCGACATCACAAGGGTTAAATGTGTTTATACCATTGTATAACAGTTTGTATATCGAATACAGCTTTCCCATTGTCTATTCTTGTAACATCATTGTAGGAGACAAATGGTTTTGGATGGACTGGACTTTTAAAACAGCACAACCAGTAACCAGGAACCACCTGGTCTTAGCTGCTCTGGAGCCCAAATCGGTGACTCTTCTGAGGAAGTGGAGAAGTGGGCAGAAAATCCAGATCTAGGAAGTCCAAATATCCAATAAAAGATGTTTGTACAAATTAAAAGTCTCCTTCTATTCTATTTTGATGTCTTTAAATTTTATATGAACTACTGTTGCTCCGAAATTAAGTAATATTATGCCTCTGCGCTGGCGAAGCACGATGTTTTTGGCGTGTCCATCCATCTGCGCGTCTCTCGGTGCGTACGTCCCATTCTTGAAAATGCAATATCTCAGCAGGTCAAGGACAAAGGACACTGTGACCTCGCTCAACTCATTCTTGTGAATGTGATGTCTCAAGTATGCCTTGAGGAAGTTTCCTTAAATTTGGCACAAACGTCCCAATTGGACTCAAGATAGATTTGATTTATTATATTGATAATTTTATGGTCAAATGTCAAGGTCACTGTGACCTTGCCTGCCTCATTCATGTGACTGCTATATCTCACGAACGCCTTAGGGCAATTTCCTTAAAATTGGCACAAACATCTGCTTCAACTTGATCAAAGGTCAGAGGTCACGTTTACATTGTCTGTTGAATCCAGTTAAATATCTTAAGAACACCCTGAGGGAATGTCTTCAGATTTGGCACAAACGTCCACTTAGACTCCAGGATAAACTGAGCAGAATTTGGTTGTCAGAGATAAAGGTCACTCTGACCTCGTGTGTGTCTCATTCTTGTGAACACTACGCCTCACGAGCGCAAGAATGCCGTCTCGAAAATTTCCTCAAGTTTGGCACAAACATCCACTTTGACCTAACAATTAACTAATTGTACTTTAGTGGTCAAAGGTCACGTTTTTGGGCATCACTCATTAATTCCTACACTAATCAGAACAAAATTTCACATAAATGTTTAACAGGAGAATATGATGAAGTGATGACATTTTATATAAAGTAATTGTGTACATTATATTTAAAGTTTTAGCAAGTGCACATTATTTTTTAATTCAAATTATATTAATACCTTGATTTAAGATATTGTTGGAGTTGTGACAAGTATGTGTTTTTTCTGAGTTTTAAAAATAACAGCGGCCTTACTGAACTTCACTAACACAGGAGGGAAATCTGTGAGCTACGGGTACTTATCATTTCATCTGAACAAAACACCAACAGAAAGTGAGTTTCCGTCTACACGAAGTCACCGGAGCAGAACTGAGCGTTCGTGAGTGACAGCCGTGTTGATGCTCCGTCACACTGAGAGCCAAAACAGCTCCAGTGGCTTCATCAGATTCAGTTTTATTATTCATGCATTAGCAGAAGTCCTGCGTGGATGTTTCACAGCAGAAAACTGTGTTTACCTGACAAACACAGTGATCCACCTCAGGCAGCCCGAGGCGAGGACGCGCAGCATCCACACGGTCCGACTTCCTGTTTGTCATTCAGAGGAGATCTGCTGCTCACATTTAAAACTCTGCTCACATTCACCACAACACCGCAGTCTAGTAATTGGTCACTATACATTATTGATGCTTATTTTCTACATATTTATTTGCTTTGAATCACAATGATCTTTTCTTTGCGTCACATTTGTATCGCTCTGAGCTGCTTCGAGATCGGCGGCGTTAAATTAAGAGTAAAACTGGAATTATTGTCTGCGGTTTTTACGCCTCTGTGTACCACTCAAGGTACAGTTATAGTTTCCGTCCATGTTTGTGAAAATATGGATGATTTTGTCATAACTGGTGGATGGATTCTTGAGATATGGCCAAAAGCATGTTTTACAAGGTCACTGTGACCATGACCTTTGCCCTTCAACCACCAGATTCTAATAAGTTCATTCCTCAGGCCAAGTGAATGTTTGTGCCAAATTTGAAGAAATCATTTCTTTAGATATTGCGTTAATGAGAATGGGACGGACGACAGATAAAATGTCTAAAACCGATCAGTTATACTAATGAACGTTATTAAAAGTACAAAAATACAAAAAAAAATACAAACTAACTCAGATGTATTTTTTTTCTAATGACATTGACAAATGTGGGAAGATATTTCACCAATATCATCTCGTACTGTTTGGTAAATATCACATTTATTTCTGTTTTTACTTTGATTTGTGTTGTATCAGAGAAATACTGCGAGCCGCTGAAATTCACAGTAAAAATCTGTGTGTTTAAATTTAATGGATCAACATTAGTTTTACTCCCATAAATGTTGATAATAACACGTTTTAAATCTGATTACAAACCAGTTAATAGAAATAATGCGGAGATAAATATGACAACACTGCCTCCCCCTGTTTTACTAAAGAAGTGCACTTTTAAACAGCAGCAGAGTTACATAACGTAACATAGTTGTGGATTGATAAAAAAGCAGTTTAGATCAATATTAGAGCCGATAAAATTATTAACAAGATGTATGAATGTGGATTTTAACGAAAGAGAGGTGCGTCAACCGGAAGTCAGTTATTGTGATTTAACAGCTGATTTGACCGTTTAATCACCGCGCTCAGCAGCTGCAGCGGATCTGACTCACCGCACGTGGAGGCAACGAAGGTCATTTTCGGACTCATATTTCAGTTTACACACACGATAAACATATTTTTAGATTCTGTGCGACTTAAACCTTCCGATGATATCATTATCTTTGATGTGCATCCGGATGAAACCTCCGTAAATCCGCCTAAAATTCGTTTTTAAAAAGACGCTGCAGAACCTGCCTGAGAATCATCATGTTTTTAAGTTTTCTTTAGTATTTGAGAAATGCAGGGAAATTTATCTATAAATTAATAGGTTTAATGTGATCATGAACTACCGAGAGCTAACTCGGCATACTTTAAATTGTGCTAATAGGCCAAAATGTAAAGAAATATCGGCTAAAACACGATGAGAAAACACAAGGTCTGTTTATTATCAAGCAATCAGAGACCATAAAATAATCATTAGTCACATTTACAAGTTTAATTCAATAGAGGAATAATTATTAATTGCCGTGACTGTTTTACTGTTTTTAATATAAACTCAACACAATATATAACTTACATATTTCCTGTTGACTTATTTTTGATGTTTGCAAAGTTTTAACGTCAGCAGAGAGCTGCAGAGAGCTGTGTGTCCAGAGGGGGGCGGGGCAGGGACATTTAGGGACCCAGAGGGGTCCTCATCTTTGCAAAATAAGTGGAGTGTATCTGAAATGTGTTTATGAAATTTTGCAATGTTAACCCTTTAGGGCCCGCTTCAGTATCACACACACTCGTACTCTGCGCACAAAATGCACTTTTCAAAATCAAGCTTTAAAAAATATTTTACATTAATATGATTTTCTACTCTTATCGAGTTTATTTTGTAACTAACATCGGTTCTAATCACAAACATCAAATATTCATAAATCTTAAGGATTTTAACCCTTTAAATTGCATGTTTTTGTCATGATGCTGCTGCTATGTTTTTAGATGAAAGATAAAAAAAATAACAGCCTGAGATCTGATCGGAAACTCATTGATTACAGTCAAATACACAATCTGGACTACATTTATGACATATGCATGAACACACACCATTATCACAACATGAAGGAATGAGACAAACAGTTCCTAAAGGGTTAAATGTTGCAGCGTTAATATCGATGTAATATCGGTAATCTCATTATGTATTTTATTTTTCCCATCAGCCAGTGGGACAGACTGTCTCCAGGAGGACGCTGCATTTGAAGGACAGCTGTTATTCTGAGTGAGTACTTTATGTTGGAACATTAAAGGTCCAGTTTGTCAGGTTTTGGGGGATTTTGCGGCGTGTGCAACATGGTGCTCTCTGTAGACGAGGACCTGCTCCCTCTATAGATATAAACGTCCCAAAAACGAATTCCAAAAATAAATGTAAGAATTTTCATATTAAAAATTAGACTTTTATAAAACATTTTATGTTCTTAAATTCTAAGATCAAATTAAAAACTTTCATAATTAAATTCAATTTAATTAAATTAAATTAAAAATAAGACTTTTTCAGTAATTTTATTCTCTTAAATTCTAAAAATTAAGTTTAAAAATCATTTTCATGGCCTTAAATTCTAACATGAATCCGATTTAAAAGTTTAAACATTTCATGGTCTTAAATTCTGAATGAAAAAACAGCTAAATTAACAGCCTAAGGATTTTTTTAATGGCCTTAATTCTGACAGTCAGATTTAAGACTTTTTTCCTCTGACACGACCAACCGAACTATAAGACCTTTTGTTGTTAATAACAAGATTATAGATTTTATGGCCTTAAATTCTAAATCTAATCACATTTAAGACTTTTTGAATTAAAAATGTTTAAGTTTTTTTAAATTAAAGTTAAATGTACATTTTTTTTGATAATTGTCATAGCCTAACAATCAATGACCCTTTACAGTCTTAAATAAAAACAAAAAAAAAAGAGAAAAAAAAAACCCAATCTAGATTAAAAAAAAAAAAGACTTTGAAATATATATATAGATTTAGGTCCTTAAATTCCTTAAATCAAATTTAAGGCTTTTTCTAATTTAAAATGAGACTTAAAATTACTTTAATTGCCTTAAATTCGAAAAATCACATTTAAGACTTTTTTTTCAGATACAAAAATAATTTCAGAAACCACAAACTAAAACTTTAGAACATTTTATAGCCTTGTGTGTGTGTGTGTGTGTGTGTGTGTGTGTGTGTTTGTTGGTTAAAATAAACAGGCTGGTGTTAACAGAAGTTAAACTTTATTCAGTAAACAGAAAATTCTTAACAGAAAATATTAGAGATCTGATATATTCATCTTATTTAAAGAGCTCATAGAAAAGTTTCTCTCTCTTAAATATACATGAGCGTCTTAAATAAACACAATAAATAATAAAGACGTCCAGTAACACTTCAGTTTTCGGGCTTTAATTTCCAAATAATTCACCTGAAAGTTTCCAGTAACGAACAAAATGTCATCTGGTTCTAATTATAAAGAGAGAAGACACAAATACAGATTTTAATAATAAATTAAAGACAACTTTAAGGATTTTTTTTTCATTTCAAAGAAAATTCCTATTTTCTTTATACAATAATTAAAACCAAATGACATTTTTTCTGTACTGGAAACTTTGAATATGGAAATTTAAAACCTATAAACTGAACAGTAAGATTTTATTTCATGGGCGCATCATTTCTGAATAATCTCTGAAACATTTACAAAAAGTCTCCTGGAGAGAAAAAACAAATTTATTTCTCATTAAAGGCAAAAACATATTTCACAGAATTTAATTTCTGTTTTTCAATAAATACCAAATTGTGTTAAGTATTCTACTCTTTTGTTTTTACTCCTCAGAGAGTAAAACTGGATTAATAATATAAATAAAAAATAATAATCAATGATAAATTTAGTTGGTTTTAAACAGAACTTTACTTTTAGAGGAAATTAAATTTTCCTTTAATTAGAATCAAATTAGAAATTTCTCTCCAGGAAATATTTATATATAAATTAAAGACCCATAAAATAAAACGTTACTAAAATCAGTGTTAGCAGATGTCAGGCAACAATCCCACATTTATCACCCAAATTCAGATGAGGCAAAAGTTTTTTGCAGGTTTATTTTCTCGCTTTTAAAAAGCTGAGATGCAGTTTCCTCGTGTGACTCTGGAGACAGAAAACACACTTTGGAGCATTTCTTTAAGTGTGAATGCGTTCGGCCGAAGCTGCCGAGAACAAAAGGTGAAAATGAAAATTAAATGCATTAATATTTTGGTTTAAGCATCATTTTACAAGAAAATGTGTCCGAAGCCCGACACCGTCCTGCTGCCCCAAATATGGATTAATCCGCCGCTGAAAATAGTCCCAACAAGACACTATTTCTTCCAGTTTTTATCATTTTAAATCTAAAATGTTTAGCTGATCAAATATGATATTTTAATGCTTTTCACTATAAATTTACCCTTTAAATAATGTGCATTTACAACCATTTTCCAACAATAATAAGACAAAATAATTAATTGACAAAATGGGCAAATTCATCCGTAGTTTCAGCCCGACGTAAAAACCATAATCTCACTTTTCTAGTTGATTACGGAGCCTGTGACATGGACTAAAAGATTGTTGCTTTTGGACTTTTCAGAGAGAAAATTAATAAGGACAGCTGCCCGCCCCACCGCCCAATACAATCAATAAAAATAAAACAAAACAAAACAACCAAAAAACCCTGAACTTTAATTTAGTAAATTCTCACTAAATTACTGTTTGATGTAAATCTGGTTAATGTGACGAGTTCAACTAAAGACAAACCAAACGATGAGAGACATTCGTCCTACATTTATCTGCTGCATGAGAGGGACAGACACAACGTCTCAGCTGAGGTAGGTGAAGACAGACAGAGGGAGGGGACAGACATGTCTCAGCTGAGGTAGGTGAGGACGAGGGACTGGATGGGGACAGCAGGGGGACAGACGTGTCTCAGCTGAGGTAGGTGAGAACGACGGACTGTATGGGGACAGCAGAGGGACAGACGTGTCTCAGCTGAGGTAAGTGAGGACGACGGACTGGATGGGCAGCCTGCAGACGGGACACAGCTTGTTCCTCTTCTTGAGCTTGCGGGCGCAGACGTAGCAGGACATCAGGTGTCCCGTGCGTCCGTGGACGATGCAGCCGTTCTTGGCCGGGACTGGCAGATGAGACACGGGTCCAGACACGAGTCCGGCAGACGCCACTCCGCCGACGAGCAGCGCTCCAGCTCGGGGACGACGGGAGGAGGAGGGGGAGGAGGAGAGGTGGGGGAGGACGGGAGGAGCTCCTGGGAGGACGAGGGCTGGGAGTCCAGAGTCCAGAGCTTCGGCTGGGAGGACGAGGAGGACGAGGGCTGGGAGGAGGACAGGAGGTCCTGGGAGTTTGGAGCAGAGGAGGACGAGTCGGATAGACACTGAGACAGGACGGGAGTCTTCGCTCTTTTCCCGTCGGGGACGTCGACTCCTTCGTTCTCCTCGCCCGTCAGAACCTTCAGGAGACAAAACAATCAAATCATCAATCAATCAATCAATCAATCAACCAGGCAATCAATCAATTAACCCATCAATCAGTCAGTCAATCATCAATAGTTTGTGCAGGAGTTTTGGTTATTGGTGCAGAGGCAGTTTATGTGGATGCATTCAAAAAATATATATATATATTTTTATCAAACAAAATCACATTTAAAAATAAAAATTAAAAAAAATGTATGGCCATAAATTCTTTAAAAAAAACTAATTTTATGACTGTGTAATTAAAATGAAGACTTTTTGAGTAATTTTACTGCCTCAAAATCTAAAAAAAATCTAATCTAAAAATAAGAATTAAAAAAAAGTATGTCTTTAAATTTAAAAAAAAAAAAAAAAAAAATTAATTTAAGACTTAATTAGAAGTAAGACTTCTTCTTCTTCTTCTTCTTCTTCTTCTTCTTATTCTTCTTATTATTATTATTATTGCCTTACAATCTGAAAATCACATTTAAAAAGAAGACCTACTAGAATTTAACTAATCAAGTTTTGTTTCACTTTTATATTTTGCTGCTGTCAGGTGTAAAGTTACCTGTGGTTTCTCTGGCTGCTGATTGGTCGGTTGGCTTTGGGGGCAGGGCTTTGGGACTGGAGGAGGCGGACTTCTCAAGGGACACCTCAGGCAGCCAATCCTGGTGCAGCGTCCAGCAGCGGAGACAGTTTCTGGGCAGAGGTGGGTTCAGCTCGTCACACTTCGAACAGCGCCAGTAATCCTGAGACACACACACACACACACAAAAAAAAAAAAACACACACAACACACACACACACACACACACACACACACATTTAAGGCCATAAACCATTTAGTCATATTGTTGTTATGAAAAAATTTGATTGCTTTTTAAAATACACTTTTCTAAACTCTTATTAATGATTTGTAGATGTCTTAAATTTATTTTTTTTAAATATATATTTAGAATTTAATAACATAAAGTATCTGAAAAAAAAGTCTTAAATATGATTGATTTTGAGAGTTTATGCAATTAAGTCTTTTTTATTAATTTAAAAAATCTTAAATTTGATTTTAAGAATTTAAGGACACACACACACACACACAACACAAATGTGTGTGTGTGTGTGTGTGTGTGTGTGTGTGTGTAAGAGAGTGACTCACAGCTTCAGTGATCTCTGTGTCTTCATCGAATGAGTCGTCATCCTCGGCCTCAAAGATGGTCACCTCATACACCTGGACACACACACACACACACACACACGCACGCCACACACACACACACGCACACACACACACACACACACACACACACACACGCACACACAGAGGTAAATACAGTGATTCTTTTGTTTCGGTATGAAACATGTTTAACACACTCTGTCAGCAGTAAAATATTATAATAGTATAATAATAATAATAAATTATATATATTATAAAATATAAAAATAATAAGTTTGGTGATAATCTTTGGTTTTGGTTTTTTTACTGAAAATGTGATTATAATTTTAAATGTCTTATACATATACAATCTTATACATTATATTTTGGTTCGATTCTCACCTTATAGATTAAACTGTGCAGAACTTTGACTGTTTATACTTTTACTCGGCTCACGTTAAACAAACGGCTTCGTTTACCTGGTCGTCCGCGGACAGAGAGGCGTCGTCTTCGTTGTAGTCGTCAGAGTCGACCGACTCGACTTCAAATTCAACGCTGAAGTTGTCGCTCTCGGAGTCTGAGGCTGCAACCGTGACCTCTGACCTCCCCGACTGCGCACACACACACAGTCCGCATTATAAACCACTAAAATAAAATAAAGTCCGCTGTGTGTGTGTGTGTGTGTGTGTGTGTGTGTGTGTGTGTGTGTGTGTGTGTGTGTGTGTGTGTGTGTGTGTCACTCACCGTGCTGTGCGAGTCTGACGACTGGCTGCCGTGTCTGTCCCGAACGTTTCCCAGTCCACCAATCACACACCAGGACAGACTGTCGTCAAAGGTCAGGGAGTAGCTGTCGGACCGCCTCCTCTTCCTCCCCTCCTCCTCCTCCTCCTCCTCCTCCTCCTCTTCCTCCTCTCCTTCATCTGCCTCTAAACTGTGGGAGGGGCCTGCGGGGACACGGTGGGTGGAGTTAAAATCACAGCGCTTGTTTCTGAGCTCTAAACGAGGCGACGGCGTCTCAGAGGACAAACTCACCCGGCTCGCTGCTCCTGCGGCTCCTCCTCCTCCGCCGCCGCCTCCCTCTCCTCTCGGGCGATGAAGAGCGACTCTCTGAGTCTGCCTCCTGAAAACACAAGCTCAGACTCAGTCTGACGTCTCGGGACCAACTTTAAAATATTGATTATAACCCGAAAAACTAAACTCTTAGTGAACCGTCACTTTTTTCACCAGACCCCTTTAACCCTTTAGAGCCCGTTTTACTATCACACACTCGTACCGCTCTAAATATTACACATTAATATGATTTTCTACTTTCACTGAGTTTATTTTTTAACCAGCATCAGACCAAATATCAAATACTCATTCATTTTCTGAATTTTAACCCTCTAAATGCTAGGTTTTTGTCATGATGCCACTTTGTTTTTAGATTTAAAAAAACACAAAAATGAATTATTTTCAAAATGTTCGCCATATGCATGAACAAACATTTAATGCCAATTATTCTATTTTTTTTAAAGCCAAAATTATAACGAAATGAAAGAATGAAAAGTGCCAAAGAGTTAAAAACTTGTTTTTTTTGTTGGCGCCACAGGACACTTTTACTGTCCTCAACTAAAGTTCAGCATTTAAAGTAGTTCAAGTTTCACTTATTTAAAAAAGATTCTTTTTTAAGGACTTCCAGCGTTGTTTCATGTTACTCCTTCACTTTATCAGTTTATGGCAGCATGTTGATAAATGTAATTTACGATAATATACATGTAATTCTTAAATCTGTCATGATGTCTTAAAAAGATTATGATCTTCACAGAAACAAATACTACAGTTTTGACTGACAGGCACAAAAATACTGTGTAGGTGTGTATCTTACCGCCGTCCCTCTGTCCGTCTGACTCTCACTGTGAGCTTCACTCAAACTCGGCGGGGACTCTAAGAAACAGACAAAGACGTTAACATTTTTCTTAAATCTGAGCAGGAAAGAGAGAGCGGAGACTGAAAAAGGAGGTAAAAGAGAAGCTCAGAGGACAAAAAAAAGAGTAGAAATACATGAGCAGGAGGAGGCGGCCCAAAGAGTACAACAGTAGAGGAAATGAGAAAATTCTTCACCTGTTCACCATAAAAAAAGTAAATAAAGTTTCTGATACATACAACATAGTGGCATCATGACAAAAACCTGTCATTTAAAGGGTTATAATTCAGAAAATTAATGAATATTTGATATTTATGATTAGGGCTGATGCTGGTTAAAAAAATAACTAAATGAAAGTAGAAAATCATATTAATGTATAATACATTTTAAAGCCTGATTTTAAAAAGCACATTTTGTGCTCAGAGCGATACGTGTGTGTGATACTAAAGCAGTGCCCTAAAGGGTTAATCTTTATTAATAAACATACACATGCAAGAATGAAAATTAAAAATACAAAATTTAAAGTCTAAAATTAAAGTCTGAGGGCGAAGTTTGGATTCAGCCGCAGAGGAGGACGAGCGTTCTCACCGTGGTTCTTTACGGCCACCAGATTCTTTGTGATCATCGCAAACAAAACTCTGAAACACAAACACACTTCGGTTACCTCTCCGACAACGGCTGCAACACAACTGTATCGACAAGTATTTATTTCCATTGTTACGCTGCTGCAACACCTATGTCTCCCATCTGCTTTAAATACAAAAATAAATACATTTATTAAATTAATGTTGGAGTTTAACTGCTCATAAAAAGGGATTTTCTTACTTTTATTTTAATAGCTTTAACTGTTTTATTATTGTTTTACTTGTACCATTTTGTACGTCTCTATTTCTGTCCTTGTGCTGTTGTAACACCCAAATATCCCCTTCTTTAAAAAAAAAAAAAAAAAAATCCAAGTTTAAATCGTTAAAAGTACAAAAACTAACTCTTTACATCACAGACAGGAAGTTCCCTTTTCTGTTGTTATTTCGGAGCAGAATGAATGACTAAAAGACGATGATGACTCATCTTCTTCCTCTTCGTGTTTTTTTTTCTCGTTTTCTCACCTCGGCTCTTTAACAGAGAAGCTGTCGACGCCCAGCACCCGCCCCAGTGCATCCTGGGAACAGTGGACGATGTGCTGCTGCTTCTGGTCGTACAGCTGCTTCTGGATGATGTACTGACCCAGGTAGAACATCACCTGCAGGGACACCGGCACAGGTGCATCATGGGAGACATGCTAACACAGCAGCAGCGGGCTGAGGTGTTTAAAGGTACGGAGACGGGATTCATGTTTGTTTTTGTCAAAGCGGTGGATGTTAGAGAGTGCTGACACGCTGAGTGTTTTACCTCCTTCATGGTGAAAACGTCTTTAGTGGCTCCTGCGTGTTGCAGCAAAGACTGGAACTCCAGTTTTGGACGCACCTGAAAACACAAACACACACGTCAAGTCGATGAAAACTCAAAACATCCAGTTCACCTGTCAAACAGCCAGCTGACAGTAAACGACCAGTGAAGACGGCGGTGATTATTTTCCTCTCACCAGTTTGTTGTCGTCTGCGGCGTCAGCGCTCAGCTCCCGCTCGGCTGACATTGTGAAGCCGATTGATTCTGCACACAAACACACAAACACGCGATTCGTGATTATATACAAGAACTGTAACGATTAGACAATTAGTCAACAATTCAAACCACGGAAAACTAAACTGCAACTATTTCAGTAACCAAGAAATATTTCTAAAATGTCATTTAAGACGTTTTCTGACCTGCAGACAGCCTGTGCAGAGGCTTTATCAGAGCTTTTCTTTTTTAAAAACAGCTGCTTCCTGCTGCTGTGAGATGACCAAAAACCAGCTGAGAGACACTAAAACGCCCCACAGAGGACACTGCAGAGGTGAGTGATCATTTTATCAAATTATTACCGAAATATGGCCGAGCACGAAATCCAAATTACAGAAGCTGAAATTTATTGATAAAGCTAAATGCGTCACAACGTATCGTTATCGATAAAGTTTAGTGGCCTTACAGTGAAGCTCACGCCTACAAATCATTTGTGGTGAGGGAAAATATCGATTAAAGTATCACAGTATTCGGAGTGTTAATATTGTATCAATACAAACACAGTTTCAATTCTTTGATCACATAATTATTAACCCGCAAAAACAAGTAAACTTTCGCCTGCTTGAAAAAATCAATGGCTTCATTAGTCCACCAGATATTTTTCTTGCAATAAAATGACAGAAGGGGGATCATCAGACTGAAAACTTCTTAGTCTTATTCTAAAATTGTGATGCAGAACGCAGTATCTTTCAAAAATAATCAAAATATGAATCATGCAGCCCTTCCTCACTAGATATTGTTTCACCGTTTTAACACAAACATATGAATTGGGGAACTTTAAAGCGACTGACTCCATAAATGATTGAGGTTACTTTAAACTCGTCAAATTTCAGTCACCTGAGTCACAGCGACTCAGCAGACGCTTCACAGTGGAGGAATATTACATTATGCAAACATGCAAATATTTGATGTTTTCTACATTTAATTGTCTATTACAGTAAATTTAACACCTTTGGGTGTTTTTAACTCCTTAAAACTGAGCAAATTGGTTTGATTTCTAACTAAAACACGGTGAAAGGCAGTGAGCAACTTGGCAATGTCCCACAAATTGCACCAAATTAGTAAAAGGTGACAATAAAAATATTTTTTAAGGGGGATTTTTTTATTTCTTTTTAAAGAGGAAAATGTCCAGAAAATTATGATCATGATTATTTTAATTGTATCTTTCAAATTATGTAACTGAAAATGGGGGGGCATTTCTGTTTTTTTTGGGGGGGGTTTTTTATACCTTTTTTTCAGTTAATTTTCTGAAGTGTTATACTGTTTTTCTTGCTAATTTTAGGTGCGTGTCTTGTTTAGTTGATTATTGCCTTCTCTCCATGTTTTCTACAAAAATTAAACTAATTTGGTTAACAGTTTGTTAAAAAAGAATAAAACTGAATTTGTCGTACGAATTTAGGATGGGCACATTTTACACATCTCTGGCCAAACAATTATTGCAAAAGTAATCGCCAAATTAATCCAAGTTTTACTCCCACGTCGATACAGGTCACAAAATGCCAAATGTAGACGAAGGACATTTAAAGTTCAAGTTCAGTGCTCCACTATTATGCATGTTCCATGAGGAAAAAACTCTCCACATATGTAAAAATACAACTTAAAACACATTTTCTGTTAATTTCTTGGAAATCTCTCTTTCACAACATACAAGTGTTAAACAGCAACAAGTTATCATGGAAACAGTTTAAGTAGTTATTATTTATGTCAGTTATCAGTTTGACTAGTCTATGTTTAGTTATTCATCATGTACAGCGTTTCTGTATATAAATAAAAAGTCTTACCTGTGTGAGTATATATATATTTACAGAGTAGAAAGTATCAGCAGTTCATTCTGTGCAAAGTAGAAACAGATAAAGTGCAGTCAGAGAGAGTTTCAGCAGAGCAGCAGCCTCTTATAGAGCAGCTCAGACATGTCAGGACTAGACCAGACTACGGGGCCCGGCCTCGCCTGGCCGGGGCCTATCAGGGCCTATCAGGGCCAACCAGGGCCAGTGAGGGCTGAGTCAGCAGCAGCAGCTCTGAGTCCCGAACAGCTGATTTAATCAAAGCGCTCTGTGCAGACATGCCGCTACTAGTCCAGCATGACTCATCTGTGTCTGAATCAGATAACCACAGGTGACCAGGAAATAACCAGCAGTAACCACGGTAACTCATGGTAACCAGAGTAATCTCTGTAAGGGTTAAATCATGATGAGACTTGGGTCTGAGCAGGACTGTCCTCTGGCTTTAAAGAAAAGAGAGAAGTGGATAAAAATCATCTTGAGCGACCCATAAAATTAAATCTGGCCCCACCCAAAAACATTTCTCATATGTTTTTGGTTTATTTATTTTTTTTAAGTCTTCCTTGAAATTAAGCGGCAGAGCGACTGGAAAGTCTGAAACGGCAGTGGGTGTGGTGACAAAAATGGAAAAAATTACATCTTTAATGTAAATTATCACAGAGTGAAACACTAAAACAGATTTTTTCATAAGAACATATTTTTAATAATACAGTGTTTATTTAAAATTAACATATTTTAAAATAATAATTTTAATTATTTTAAATAATAAGCATGTTAATCTAATATGTGGTCATATTTGATCAGATTGATGAGCTCTCATCAAATGTTCACTCAGATTATTCGAAAACATTTGTTCCGTGTGTTCTACTAGATAACATTAGGTAATGTAATGAAATGACTTTGAAACCGTCTATATTAATAATGTGGGAAGCAGAAACACCTTAACCTGACCCCTCAGTGACGAGCGGGGTGTCCTGACCTCACGAGGTTCACTTAAAAAGACAGCAGGGGTTAAAATCCCCACAGGTTAAATACAATATGATTATTGCCATTTTAAATGTTTTGATGCAGTCACATATATTCAAATTCATTGCATTTTTTAATGAAAATTAAGTTCACAAAGGAAAACTTTGTCAACATCTATTTTATCTAATAAGAACGTTTTTAGTCTGTTCATCTCACTTCAGTCATTTTTATTGCAGAAAATTGTATCTAGTGGGTTGAAAAAGCAACTAATTTTATTATTCTAGTAAGCTATTAAGAGAGTATAAAATATTGTGAAATTATATATATTATTAAATATTGCAATATTGATAATTATTTACAGTACTTAGAACTTACACCTTTAACAATGTGAAATCAAAACTGAAACTTTCTACATCAAATACAGAAAGTTCCCTGCAACATTCTCTCTAAAGTTCAGTGAAAATGTAAACAAACATGAATATATACACATAGTTCCCTGAGGTTTTACAAAGTAAAAGTGCCTCCCATGTTGACACTTTCTTTGCACTTTTTAGTTAATTAATTTTATCTGGTGATAACTAAAATTCCAAAAAACTAAACTAAACAAAAAAATTCCAATCCAGATAATCGGCAAAATGCCAAATGGCCCCAGTAATTGTCCAGGCCGATAATCTGTCGACCCCTAAACCGAAATCTCTGCATATGTTACAAAAATTTCAAAAATCTAAGATTCTGAGTAATATTCCTTCAAACTTGTCTGGACTAAACACGCCGGGGAGCTTGTGATGATAAATTTAAACTGACATTAGGACAGCAAAGAGGCAGGTTTCCCAAAATATCTACATATTTATTTTAATGGACCAACATGTCCAGGCTCAGCACATGTTGTTTGTCCCTGTTTGTCCCTGCTGTGGTGTGTTTATGTCTGGGCATCAGTCTGAGTGAGTGGACAGAAAAACAAAAAAAAAAAGTCCAGCTGACAGTCAGCATGAGTCAACAGTTACAACACAGACAGACGGTGGAGACATGTCCGGACATGTCCCGCTCTCCTCTCTCTCCACTGTCTCTGTTTCACTTTCTACATCAACCGATCCGATCAACACACATCAACTCCACCTGCAGCTCAGGATACAATAAGCGCAAATTTAAAAGCGTTAATGGAAAATTAATCTGCAGAAACCTTCAATTTTAACAAAAAACCCTGAAGCCAAGGTCGATCATTTCTGTTAGTGCACGCTGTTTATACCTGTTTTCAGCTTTGCATGCTTCAACACGCCAGCTATCTCATTTCTCCTTATAATACCCTCAGTGGTAAAGTAGTGATTAGAAAAGCCACAAGTTTGCATGCAAAACTAAAGATATTTTGCCTGAAATTCAAAATATTTCCTGCTTCTGTGTATCACCTAGCTGGCTAAAAACACAGCTCTCACTTCTGACTTTATGTCACAATTCACATAAAACATTTAATATTAAAATCATATCAAATTCCCTGCAGAAGCAGTTGTGTCAGATATATGGAAATATAAATAAACGTGTTAATTCATGTTAACTAAGTTATCAACACTTAAGCTAACTACAATAATGTAACATAACACGCACTATACGAACATTAAGACTCAAGCTGGGACTAAAATATGTAAAAGCTTATTAAAATGTGTGCTATATTTCGTTTTTTACAGTCATGTCGTTAGCAGAGCGCGGCCGCGCCGCCGCTCCTCGGTTCCGTTCTGCTCCGCCAGGAAAACACGAGGCTCCGCGGCCTGCTAGCACGATGCTAACCACCTGTGCTGCTGCTAATGTTACAAAACCGCATCGCGAAAAGATTTAAACATTAATTCAGACATATTTACCTTCTTTATGACTAATTCTTGATAAAATAATATCCTTCAGTAGCGTTAATCCGCCAGTGTACCGCTCAGTTTAGCGGACAGTTGAGCCACAGCCGTTAACGGTCGGTGTGTTTACTGTCTGTCCTGACAGTTAGTGTGGCGCCCCTGGTGGCCGAACACTGAAACTACACCCACACAATAAAAACAGAAATTAAACTTTTTCTATTTTTTTCTTCTCTGTCAAAATATATGAAAAAAAACCAAAACAAATTCAATCACTTTAACCCTTAGTGTCCGCTTTAAAATTACACACTCATACCCCTCTGCGCACAAAATGCACTTTTCAAAATCAAACTTTAAAAATTCATTTATTTCAGAATTTGTCATTTTTTTCTAATTATAAAAACATACAAAATTAACTCTATATACTGTATGCAAAGTGGATTTTTTAAAATTATCACAGCCTTATTAGCAGCATTTACTTTTATATATTAAATGCACTTTTCAAAATCAGGCTATAAGATATTATACATTAATATGATTTTATGTAATTGAGTTGTTTTTTTTAATTAACATCAGTCCTAATCATAAATATCAAATAATAAATTCAGAATTTTAATCCTTTAAATGCCAGGTTTTTGTCATGATGCCACTATGTTATTGGATAAAAAAAATGAACTCTATATACAGTATGTGAAGTAGATTTTTTTTTTTTTTTAGTTAATACAGCCTGCGATATCTCAATGATTAGCAGCACCATTGCTTTTTATACATTATTTTACATTATTAATATACATTTTTGTGCAGTGTCATCAGAATTTTAATCCTTTAAATACAAGTTTTTTTTTGCCATGATGCCACAAAAAAAAACAAACACAAAAAAAGAATTATTTCCAATATACTTTATGCAAGGCAGATTTTTTTGATGAGCTCAGCCTAGGATATGTCAATGATTCATGTCACAGAAAAAATATAATTAAAGCTATAAATTAAATCATTTTTCAGCATGTTTTAAGGCCATTTTCACTCTTTTTTTAAACATATTTGCTCAGGTTTTTAAAGGGTACAACAGTACAAAAACACCCTGGTTATTGTGATTGGGCAGCAGTGACGACGAGTTTTCACTGAAAAACTACAGGAAACAGGCTTTTATTTTGCAAAAAAAGACATGAACACAATCCAATATAACAAAAGTAAGTCAAACACAGCTCAATGCGTGTGTGTGTGTGTGTGTTTATGGCTGTAACTCGTAGCCGAGTGGGTCGAGTCCTCGGTCCAACAGAGCGAGCGACGACTCCCTCAGTTTCTGCAGGAACCTCCGCAGCTCCTCTTTGGAGAAAACCTCCACAAAACATTATAAAAATTATTTTAATTCCAGTTGAAAATGCGTAGTGTGAGTTAAGCGTTTAGCATCCGTGATGCGTGGGGTCATCGTGGTTACCTGGTAGAGGCGGTGTTGGTCGGATGAGATGATGTCGGCGAGTCGCAGCGCCTCCTGGTGTCTGGAGGAGTTCTGCAGCACGCTGAGTAGCAGGAAGCTGAGGCGAGGCAGACACAGCGAACGCAGCGCCGCCATCTGGTGGCTGCGCTCCGAATCCGGCTCCGAATCCTGAAAATACAACAAACAACCCACCGATTCCTCACTAAATTAACCCTTTAGGGCCCGCTTTAATATTAAACACACTCGTACCGCTCTGCACACAAAATGCAATACTCAGAATCAAGTTTTAAAAAATATTTCACATTAATTTGGTTTTCTGGTTTCATTCCTGCAGTGGAATGGATGTAAAAGTTACGTTCACGTTTGGTTTTGTAAACGTTTACCTGTCTGTTGTCGATCATCCATCCTCCATCCACAAACAGCAGCACGTTGTAGATTCTTTCTTTCACGTCTTCGGTTAGAACTTCAAGACGACACGACCACGCAGACAGAGAGGCCTGACACACACACACACACACACACACACACACACACACACACACACACACTTTTTTTACATTGCTGTATTTAACCCTTTGAACCCTGAGCAGATTGGCTCGATTTCTTTCAAAAACAGGAAAAGGGTAACTTGCCTTGATTTTAATTGGCCCAAAAATTGGTTAAAAAAAAAAGCAGAAGAACAAAAAAGGAAACTGCCTGGAAAACATGCTTAAAAATAATTATTTTGTAAAATAATTTGAAATTAATAATGATAATTATAAGATTCAGATTTAATTTATTGATGCATCTTATATTAAAATACACAAAAAGCTATATTCTTGTACATACTGTATACTGTGTACAAAGTAAAGTTGGGACAAAGTAGAGTACAGTAAGTAAAGAGGGATGTCATACAAAGACGACATCCCTCTGTCCTTAGAGCCTCACATCTCCTGAGGAAAAAATCCCCCCAAAAACCCTGTTTGAGAAATTAAAAATAAAACTTTAGAACACTTGCAGCCTTAAATTCTTTAAGTCAAATTTAAGACTTTTTCTAAATTAAAAATAAATAAGACTAAGTAATTTAATTGCCTTAAATTCTTCTTTTTCAGAACCTTTACCTTAAATTCTAATGAAAAAGATGAAAAATCTTTAATTTGAGACTTCTACAAATCAAAAATAAGACTTTTTGACTAATTTAATTGCCTTAAATTCTAAAATTCAATAATATATACATTTTTTTTTCAGAAACTTTATGAAATTAAATCCTAGACTTTTTAAAAGACAATTTATGGCCCGTAAAAAAAAAAAAAAAATCGATAAAATTTCGGTGTGTGTGTGTGTGTGTGTGTGTGTACCTGGTACTCCTTCTCTCTCATCTCATTGGCAACTCTCTCGGTGAATTTGGCCTCGGGGGCGGGCGCTGGTTTCTGGGGGGCGGAGCTGCTGTGACTGAACCAATCAGTGAACGCCTCATGAGCTTCCTGTGGGATACGTTTATAATAGACACGTTCAGATCAATAAACGTTATTGATCCTATCAGAGCAGACTGCAGTCCTGCTGCTAAAATGTAATCTGAGTATTCAGACAGGTGACGGACCAGGTAGGCTCTGATGCACAGGTGTTCTCTGATGGCGTTCTCGTCCTCCGCAGGAAGAGGCGTAGTCTGACCGACGCCCGACCACTGGCAGTAAATCTCCCTCATCGAGTCCTCGGGAACTTTTGAGAACACCGCCTTCGCCGCGTCGTGTTTCTGCAGAGCTGGGAGACGGACAGACAGACGCAATGCATCATGGTCCTCACTGTCAGGAGGCTCAAGACGCTCCGCTCAGGATCATGTGACCGTGGCGTCCGTCCAGAGTCTCCACGTCCGTGATGGAGATAAAAAACGTAGATGACATAAAGTAGAAACTAAAGTACCCAAAAACTTCCTCATGATGGCGTTCGACTGTTTCAGCGCCTCTGCTCGATGGGCGGGGTCAAACAGCAGCCAATCGATGATGTCGATCTTTCTCAGGTCCTCCTATCAGAGCGCAGCGTCACAGTGAGTCCACCCGTCCCAACACACAACAAAAAACTCAACATTTAACCCCTTAGGGCACGATTTCATATTCACACAGCTAATATTGTCAAAAAAAGAAGAATGAAAAGTAAGTAAAATAAAAAAAAGTCTCTGAGGGTTAAAGGAGTTTTCGTTTGTCTGGATCAGGCTTTTTGTACCTTGGTGGTTCCCGTCTCCAGCGTCTGGCTGTGATGTGTAAACTCTGTCTCGTCTCTCTCTCTCACCGTCTCCACCACCAGCTTCGTCACCGCGGCAACATCCAAACCTGCACAAACAAAAACAGTCTGAAAATTTTGGGGAAAAAAAAACTACAAAGAAAGCGCACCCCCGTGTTTAGTAGAATAGGTCCTCCAGCTGGTGATGCTGTTCTACAGTATATTTGTCATGTTCAATGTCTGACAGAAAATAAATATTTAAACCCAAATGAACCTGATGATATCTTCATATCTCACTGAGGAGTCAAAGGGACCTTTAAGCTCCACAGAAATACTGATTTGATGGATATCCTGATAAATATCGATATCGACTGATATGAAAAAAAATATCGTGATAAGACTTTATTCGTCCAGCCCTAGTTTCAGTGTTTTTTTCGGCGTCTCACCAGCATCCGTGGCGAGCTGCAGGCAGTGGGGGCGGAGCTCCGGTTGGTTGACGGTCTCCAGGAAGGCGGCGTACTGAATGGTGGCGAGCTCGGAGGGCAGCTGGGTGACGTAGCTCGCCACGAGGTCAGTCTGCTGATCGCGGATCAGGAGGGAGACGTACGCCTTCAGCACGTCCACACACACCTCCTCCTGAGAGACGGAAGGACAGACGGACGGACGGACAGACCAATCAGCAGGTGTCAACAGACATGAAAAGTGAGTCCCCAGAGATATTAACATCTGTACGAAATCTCCGGTAATAAATTTGACTTATTTTGTCTTTACCTTCAGCGCCAAACCCAGACAGCGTAAAAACAGCAGCAGGTGAGTCATGAAACGCAGCAGGTGAGAGGGGAGGGGCTTAGAGGCTGTCAGCCAATCAGAAAACTCCTCCAACAGACCTGAGGGAGATGCAGAGAGAGATAAAAGGGGTTAATGTTTTAGGACAGGAAACATAGATCATCAGATCAATTATTGATGAAAAAATGAAATTCAATTAAAATTTCATTCTATACTCATTCTGTCTTGTTATAGCCATGCCAGTCTAATTGTTGTTGATAATAATAACAAAAAACAATAACAATAACAATAATAATAATAATAACAACAATAATCTCTTACTGTCCAGGTCTCCCAGGATGACAAACTTCTGGATGACGTGGTGATGCTCTCTGGTCTCCTCCAACACCCTCTGAAAACACACACACACGCACGTACGCACACAGAAAGAAGCTGGGGTTACGAGTGTGTGTGTGTGTGTGTGTGTGTGTGTGTGTGTGTTCGGTCATGTGACTGATCAGATTCAGTCGCTGTCAAAGTTTCACCTTCAGCTCAGAAGCCTGAAGTTCCTCAAACACTTTTTCCATCGTCCAGCTGAGAGAAACAGAGACATCAGGTGTGTTTTTATTCTACAAATACTTAACAGAAATTATTTTACTACTGCTACTGTATATTCATGTGTATTCGTGTGTGTGTGTGTGTGTGTCGTACTTGGCCTCCAGGTACTCTCTGGGCAGCGTCTCTACTTCCTGGTGAGCCATTCCTGACGACATGAGCTCCTTTTCAACCAGTGAGTCCACCATCACTCTGAAGTGCGCCCACACACAGTCCTCCCACGACTCACACACCGCCAGCAGCTGGCACACACACACACACACACACACACACACACACACACACACACACACACACACCACACACACACACACACACTTAATATATAACACTTCATATCATAATGCAGATCAGCTTACAGTGTGAAGTTTTTCTGTTTTTTACTTTAGCTCTGGAGGAACTCACTGCACCCCCTTAAACATAAAGAGTCAGGCTGTCTGCACTTTTCTCAGGTGCGTTCACACGTTGTTTTATTTGTCGTAGATTTCTGCAACAGTTGACACAAACAGAGCAGGTATGCCCTAATGCATGATTCAAACCATCTAATAAACCATCGTTTTTGTTTTTTTCTGTTGTGAACAAGATTTGGAAATAACGCACGGACAGTGGCGGAGGAGGGGATGCCGGCGTAAATAAAAACATGAGGCTTCTCGCCACAGTCTGCATGTGGTGAGTCGGGCTCATTACACAAACACAATCACACACATAATGTCACAGAAAGAAAAAGTCATTAAATTACTGGTTTGAGGTTTCCACTCAGGCCAGCGTAGATCGCTCGCTCATATCTGTTTAACTGCTCCTGACACACACACACACACACACACACACACACACACACACACACACACACAGACACACAGACAGAGCAGGTCAATAATATACAATGTTTTATTCACAGTTTTTTTCTCCTGTGTGTGTGTGTGTGTGTGTGTGTGTGTGTGTGTGTGTGTGTGTGTGTGTGTGTGTGTGTGTGTTTTACCTCCTCAGCCATCCTCCAGCAGCAGGCCTTCCAGATTCCTCTCTGCGGGTTTCCTTCGACAGGCTGCAGCTCCAAACTGCCTGCAGAGACGGAGACGAGGAAACTCACCGACGAGCTCACAGACCGAAACAAGAAGACACACTCAGGTCACACGCTGGTGGGTCAGAGGTTACCTGAGGTCATGTTGGGGTCGTGGTAGAGTTTCCAGCCCTCCAAGGTCGCTGCTCTCCACGCCTGACCACAGCGCTTACACAGCCTCTGAGCCTACACACACACACACACACACACACACACACGACAAAAACATTTTTGAGTGATAAAATAATTTGTCCCTTTGTTATCCCTTCATGTACTAGTGTAGATAAATACTGACTTTAACCCTTTAGGGCCCGCTTTAATATCACACACACTTGTATCGCTCTGCACACAAAATGCACTTTCCAAAATCAAGCTTTAAAAAAAAAAAAAATCGACATTAATATTATTTTTGCTATGTTTGCAGTGGCTTTATGTTGCAGCAGAAGTGTACAAAACTAATTTACAAGTTTTCAAAATATCCAAGTGTAGACTTTATTTTAATACTGCAATGCTCCAGTACAAGCAAAAAACTCTGCATTTAAAATCTAAATTAACCCTTTAGGGCCTGCACACACTCGAATCTCTCAGCACATACAGTAAATACACTTTTCAAAATCAAGCTTTGAAAAATATTATACATTAATACGATTTTCTACCAACATCTCAGTCCTTATCATCACTATCAAATATTCATTAATTTTAAAGTTAACCCTTTAAATGCCAGGTTTTTGTCATGATGCCACTATGTTTTTAGATTAAATAAAAAATTATTGTCAATATACCACATGCTAAGTAAATTATCATTTTTGCTACATTGACTGTGACAGGTCACCTAGTGGAAATAGCATGTATTTCCTCCATATGCCAAATATGGTCAAAATGACCTCATCAGGTGGAAATCGTCAAAATGACAAATTCCAAGTCACAGATGTCTTTTCTGGACATTTGCAGGAAATTTCACGTTACGTTTGTAGTAGGCAACTATTATTACATTTGTGGTTTATTACGTTTGCAGGCTATTAATTCATTTCCGGGTGTTAAAAACGCGTGTCTCGCGTCTCAGCTCCTCTTAGCGAGGACGGCGAGAGGTAAATCGTAAAAAAGCGCCCTACCTCCTCAGTCATCCCGGCTCTGATCAGAGTGAACAGGTTCTTCAGCAGTCGCGCGTCGTCCTCTCGGTCCAGGTCAGCCAGGGGCCGCTGCTGCCGGAGGGGAGCGTCCGGGTCCTTAACACACAAAAACACACACCTCATCTACAGCGACATCCATGCTGATACGTTTACGTTCGCTCTGATGTGTCGCCGGACTTGCTTTGGATCAATCTGAGTTCCGCCGTCTTGACCTCCAAAACTGGTGACTAAAGGTGCTGGTGTTTTTGCCATCAGGGCCGCTTTGCTGTGAACCTCTGCCTGAGGAGATAACGTTTGCTGACACATCACTCGTTTTTTACTCGTTGCTTTTAGACATTTTTAAAAGGGAAGCTTTTCCTTTTAAGAACTGAATTATACATTTGTGATATGTAAATCGTTTTATTTCCTTTTGTTCTGATTTGCTCCGTTTAACTCTTTGATCTTAACAGTATCTTATTAATTGTTACTGTATACTTCTTGTATCTTTACTCTTACTTTTATTGATTTGATTTAATTTATACTGGATTAAACTCGGGAGTCACTGAGGGAGATCCTCATTTTTAACGGCGCCGAGTGTACAGGGCACTTCATTGACATGACAAACACAGTTTAAAACAATGAAACAAGCACCAATACATATTTTTACAAAATAAAATAAAATAAAATGCACTAATGTGAAGCACTTTGTAACTTTTAAATAAGTGCTACACAAATAAAGTTATTATCATTATTATTATTATACAATTTTCACCATCTCCTTTTATTTTCTTAACAAACAACCGACTGCGAAGTAATCAAACTGCTTCCTGTTTACGCCGACACGTGCACGGCCGGTGTGTGTGAACGGTCATGTGATATGTGTTTCACATCCGTGCTAAAACACGCGTCTGTACGGAGACCGTTTTCGTTTAACAAGAGCTGATTAGTATGACGATGTATTCAGTGTTAACGGGCCTCACCAGCTCCGTGACCAGAGGGACGGTGAAGGCGGCGCCGCTCTTTCTCCTCAGCTTCAGTGCGTGGAGTGTGTTCTCCCTAAAACACACACACACACACACACACACAGAGGTTACTGTATTTGTACTCGCAGGTAGATTTGTTCTGCAATAAAAATCCATCCAGACACAATTCAGAACCACAAAACACAGGAAACGCGGATAAAACGTGCTCTGGGCATCAATGTGAAATTGGGATTAAGTCAAAAATCACAATATGACATTAAAAATAAATCTATAAATCTATAGATACATCAATCAATCAATAAATCCACACAGTATTTTAGCAGGAGCTCACTGATGATCTGCTGCTGCAGGCATGATATTTTAAAACAGACAGGAACTCACCAGCAGACGTTTTTGGCGTAATATTCGATATTATCCGAAAAATCTCCGATCTGATCCTTGGCGATGCTCTCCAGCCAATCAACGACCAGCTGACACACAAAAAACCAACGCTATTCAGTCGCCTTTTTTTGACGTGTCTTTATGTTCAGTATCGTTGTTGCTTTCTTCCTTTTATCAAATATCCAATCAAATGTCATCACTTTGTTGACTTTGTATTTGATTATATGTTTATATGCATTAAATAGTGAATAAAAAGGGAAAATATAAAAACTACTACTACTATTACTACTACTAACAACAATAATAATAATATATAATATAATAATAATAATAATAATAATAATAATAATAAATAATAATAATAAAGAAGAAAAGAAGAAGAATAATAATAATAAGAAGAAGAAGAAGAAGAAGAAGAAGAAGAAGAATTGTCTCCTGGTTCTGATCCAGAGAGACTGTGTTTATTGAATCTTTTATTTCCTGCAGCAGAGCTCCTACACTGAAGACAAGTGGGATTTAAGACTTTGTTAATGCCACTTTAGACTTTTATCAAAAAACAATTTTGTTGAAAAAAAAATGTAGGGAGAATTTTGCCTAAATATTCATTGTATCATTAAACATAACCTTTTTGTGTTAATGTGAGAAGCATTCTGTAGATTTTAATTTTTAAAAAATCTTTTTAAGGACCTGCAGCTGGAGGAAGCAGCAGGAAGATGTTTGTTACCTGACTCTGACGGATGACGGCGTCCCGCTGGAACAGCTGCTCCACCACCACCTTCTCACTCTCACTGGGGACCTACACACACACACACACACACACACACACACACACACACACAGACATTCAGAGTCATGTTTTAGGTCTCAGAAGTGTGTGTTTTAGGAGTGTGTGTGTCCAAAAGTGTCAAAATGCATCACTCACAACCATGTCTGTCATCATGTCATCCTCCAGCGCCAACTGGACCCGGTCCCTGCAGACACAGACAGGTGATCAGAGACACGAGGACGGGTGGACAGACAGACAGACAGACAGACAGACAGGTTTTTACACATTTTCCTTTTTTATAATTCAATTCTCAGAGTTCCAGACTTCTCTGTAGTTTTTTTCAAATCATATTTCATGTCTGAGCACAAACAAGCAGCACTCGGAAAACTCACGTTCAGTCCACATTCCTGCGCAGAGAGCGGGACGATGTTCGACCGTCAAATACGTCAGAGGGAGAAAACTAACCACTGCAGCTGTTCGCATATGATTTTCCCTTTTTATATCGCACAAATGTTCTATTATTGCTTCCCCAGTATTCTTTAATAGGTCTTAGAAACAAAAAGAAAAGAAAAAATCCAAAATATTTTCGTCTTCGGACAGGCGGAGAGGCGGACATGTAGACAGGCGGACATGTGGACGTTACCTGTACAGGGAGGTGATGAGTCTCCAGGTGCAGTTCTCCTGCTGCAGCAGCCAGTGGACTCCTGCTGTCTTACTGTTCTGTCCCGCCCTGAGGACCACAGACTGCAGCACGTCCAGCTGGGAGACATTGACGGAGACAAAGGTGAGTCACTGATCTCTGATAATTGGACAGAGCTCGCTGGGCTGTTTCTGCCTGCTTTAATTAATAACCGCAAACTGACAATGTCATGACTGAAGGCGAAATAAACTTTGACTAAACAGAGACCTTTAGGTGTGAACGAGCTGTAAATCGAAGCCCACCTTGTCCCGACAGAGAGACTGATAATCCTCCAGCAGCTCAAACACCGCAGAAGAAGAGTGTTTCAGAAAGGACGCCAGGAACTCTGGGAACAGACTGGCGGCCGCTGAAAAGGTTTTAAAAAGACGTTAATGTTGACATGCGCAGCAGAGTGACGGCGACAGGCTGCGGGGGCGTTTGTTTCGCTCACCGGCCTCTCCGGGGTCGTCCTCCTTCAGCAGAGCCGAGCTCAGGTTGGTGATGTCGTCTGTGAAGAAGCTCGTGTTCTCCAAACCCGAAACAGGCGAGATGTACATGCTGTTCGTCCAGTCGCTGTCATCCAAATTCTGCGCGCACACACACACACACACACACACACACACACACACGGCATATTAGAATAAATGGCAACGTTAACTTCTCACTGATTATACTGATGATCAAATGTCATGAATCAGAGTTTGCAGCATCGAGCACCAACAAAAAGGAAGAGAAGTTCAAATAAGAAAACAAAAGTGTCGTGTGTGTGTGTGTGTCTCAGTCTCACCATACTGCTGAGTGCGTTTCTGGGTGTGTGTGTGTATCGAGGTGTTCGACCTCCTGGAGCCAAAATGGAGGAAACATCTGGAACCCTGGGAGTCACTGAGAGACAAAGAGACACGAGGTGAGAGTCAGGATTCACTTTGATATTAATCAATAATGGTGTGTGTGTGTGTGTGTGTGTGTGTGTGTGTGTGTGTGTGTGTCCGTCCTACCAGCCTGTCTGTACAGTGAAGCTGGAGTGTTCCTCAGCAGTGAGCGGGCCGGCGTTACCGTGGAGGCGATGGGGCTGCCAGCACCGGGTGATGGGACTGAGAGCAACAGTCAGGAAGAAAACAACAACAACAACAACAACAACAACAACAACAACAACAACAACCGTGACAGTTCTGATGTCAATCATAACGCCGGTTATTGAAGCAGCGTTACACCTATACAGGTATTTATTAGGTTTCCACCAGCCAGAAATCCTTTTTGGTATCTGTGCGTTTATGATTTAATCCTGAAATACAACAAATGAACACTTTTATTTGTCATGTACTCTATAACATGTCAAATAAACAAGAAAAAAAAATCTTTAAAGTCTTCAAATAACTCATTTAATCCCAACAACAGTCCTGATTCAGTTCAGGATCATTAATTTTAAATAAATCACACACACTCTCCCTCCCTCTCTGTCCCGGCCTGGTTTAGGATACAGGCCACCTTCTTCCTCCTGCGGGCAGCGATGGTCACCTCGTCGTCTCGAACCACCGGAGACAGCAGCTCACTCTGACCCCTGAAGACAACACGGTACATGTGTGTTTGAGTATAAATACACAGCAAATATTACTTCACTCAACGCCTCATTATGCAGTATAATTTGTGGTTTATTTTCCATTGTAATGATGCATTGATGTGTGGATGAGTTTAATGTTGCAGCAGGTAAAGGTGAAGCTCACGTCATTGACTTATATTATCATAGTTTATTAGTTGATTATATTATGTATTAAACATCTAATTATGCACAGTAACTTAAGTCATTTAAAGATGTAAAAAGTTCAATAATCTCCTCTGAGATGGAAGTGATGGGAGTATAAAAAAGCAGAAAATGGAAATACTGCAGTAAAATACCTAAAAACTGCACTTAGGTAAAGTACTTGAGTGAATGTACTTTGATATTTTCCCGCTCTGTGTTTGACACAATAACAACATAAATAACTAGTTAATAACTCTTTATTAACACCTGAAATACTCGCAGACAGACAGTAATAATACTCAGTATACTCAAACAAAAGCAAGCAGTTGCTGTTATCAGTTTGTTCAGTATCGATACGGAGATCGATGATAATCAGCAGCTGTATTTATCTCCGGTTATTGATTGATAACGTCGTTATTAACAGTTCGGTTCAACATGTCAACAAACGGCAGTTAGCCTGTTAGCATCAGCAATGATAATGAACGGCTCCGTTAGCATCCAGCTAGCTCGGTAGAGTACAAACCGGCTAAATAACGAGCTAACGGTTCACGCGCAGAGACAATAATGTACCTGACAGGTGAAACAGCTGATTTTAGTTCATACATGATAAAATATAATTTAACAGACCATTTAAAATATTAACATTAACGTTTAATTTACCAGTCCATGATAGACGGCTGACTGTTCCCGCTTCACGAGGCTCAACGGGACTCTTCTTCGTGTGTCTTATACTTTTTCTTCTTCGTCTGTCGAATTCCTGGTAGACTGGAGGACAGCTGCGGCTCACTGCTGCCGCCCGCAGGTCAGCGTTTGTGATGAAGTTTTGTTTTTAATACATTTTCTTTATTTGTTTGATTTACTTTTTGTATGTTGTATTATTTTATTATATATATTTTTTTGATGTTTTGCTTCTTCTTTTGTATGTATTTATTTATGTTTTGTTTTATATTTTATATAATTAGATTGTGTTCACATTTTGTGTTTAGTTTTATTTTATTTTGATGTTGTGTTTCTTTATTTTATATATTCTTCTTTTAGGTTTCCGGCAGACTGGATGCAGCACTTTGCGGTCTCCAGCAGTTCAATGTAATTTCTTTATTTCTGTTTTCATTTTTTTTAAATACAGATATATTGGCTGATTTTTTTTACACAACATCAACAAATCGTCAGGAAAAACACACAACATTGTGACATTTCCCTGTCTGAGGATAGCTCTTTCAGTTTTGTGTGTGTAGTGAGTCATCTGTTGTCATAGATGCTCTCTGCAGTGAGTCATCTGTTGTCATAGACGATCTCTGCTCCCCCTCCGGTCCGCCAGCGGCCGCTGTTTTTCCTCGTGCGCACGTCGACCGCCGTTAAACCGTTAAACGGAGGAAACAGGAACCGACGGGAGATCACGGGGCGGTTTGTGACCAGAAATCACGTCTGTATTCATCCGGAGAGAAAATCCTCCGGGACAGCAGCGGGGATCCGTCACTCCTGAAGCCGGGACTGGAGCTCTGCCCGCCGGGGAGAGCCGCAGAGTGACGCGGTGTTTGTCCGGAGAGAGGCCGGCGGAGTGAGGGGGAGCAGCGGGGGACAGAAAGATGGAGACTCCGGGTAAACTTTTCTTAATGCGTGGCAGAAAGAGACACAGACAGACAGAGAGACACACAGACAGACAGACAGACAGACAGCCCCGTGCTGTCCTCAGGCCGTCTTTAAACTATTGGCGTTATAAGCTAACATGAACGTTAATTTACGATTTTACCTCCGTTAAACCAGTTAGTTCTTTCACTTATTCACACCAAACTTCATTTAAAAAATCAGCAATTTAACCGTTAGGCGCTGACAGACTTTGGTTGTGTTCAGACTCTCTTTAAACTGTTTTGCCGTGTTAACTAACAGCAACATACATCATTTAAGATGTAATTTATCACAGTTTCATCTCCATTTACCGTTGCTTCAAACATTATTCATATTTAACCTGTATACCCTGTTTTTTCTACATCACTGATTCATGCCAAACTTCATTTAAAAATCAGCTATTTTACTGTCTTAAAACTGCAAAATGTTCTTATACCTTTTTTTTTAATTAGTGGCATTAAAAACTGTGATGTTTTCTCAAGTAGCATACTAAAGTAGACACTTGAGGTACTTATACTTTATTTGGGTGTTACCATGTTATACAGGCTTCATAGCCTTAGTGCTTTTCATTTTTAGGGGGTTTGTACTTTTATTTAGCTGAATCAGAAGCTAAATTTTGAAAAGTGCATTTAAGCATTGAGAGTGTGTGCAGGCCCTTAAATGCAGGTAAATAAATGTTGATTTTAAATGCAGGACTTTTGCTTTAGTACCAAAATATTAAAAAAAAAAAATCCTACATTTGTGGATATCTTGAAAACACTATAAATTAGCTTTTTTATTTTGCACTTGAGCTGCAACACAAAGCTACTGCAAACATAATTGATGATGTTTTTGAAGAAACTTGGGGTTTTCTCTCACAGTGGCTCTGGCTTGTTTCTGCAGCGTGAACGTTTGTCTCAGCTTGAATCAAACGGACGGAAACTCAGCCGGGAAGCTTCCAGAGTCATGGCTCAGTCCCTGTTTGACCTCTCGGCCAACGGGCGCATCATGGCCGGCCTGCTGGTCAACCTGCTGTCCTCCATCTGCATCGTCTTCATCAACAAGTGGATCTACGTCCACTACGGCTTCCCCAACATGACGCTGACCCTGGTGCACTTCGTGGTCACCTGGCTGGGACTCTACGTCTGCCAGAAGATGGACGTCTTCTCCCCAAAGAGCCTGCCGCTGCGCAGGATCGCCTGGCTGGCTCTGAGCTTCTGCGGCTTCGTGGCGTTCACCAACCTGTCGCTGCAGAACAACTCCATCGGGACGTACCAGCTGGCCAAGGCCATGACCACGCCCGTCATCATCCTCATCCAGACCTCCTACTACAAGAAGACCTTCTCCACCAAGATCAAACTCACGCTGGTGAGGAGCCCGGAGACTCGGGGAGACTCCCGGGGAGACTCGGGGAGACTCCCGGGGAGACTCGGGGAGACTCCCGGGGAGACTCCCGGGGAGACTCCCGAAGACTCCCGGGGACCTTTGAGCGTTTGGATTTTAGGATGGTTCTTTGATTTTCACAACTGTCTATTGTTTTAGGACATTTCTTCGATTTTAGGACGTTTCTTGGATTGTGGGACATTTTTAGGATTTTAGCACTTTTCTAGGTTTTTATGACATTTCTAGGATATTAACATGTTTCTAGGTTTTTTGGATGTTTCTAGTTTTTTTGGATGTTTCTAGTTTTTTTGGACGTTTCAAAGAATATAGCACGTATCTAGGATTTTAAGGACATTTTTAGGATTTTAAGACGTTTCTAGGATTTGAGGACACTTTCAGATCAGGTATGATAGTGTCACGAGCTGTAAAAAGTGTTTTTGTTGTGTCAAACGTGTCTGTCTCTCCAGGTGCCGATCACATTGGGGGTGATTTTGAACTCGTACTTTGACGTGCGGTTCAACCTGCTGGGGACGGTGTTTGCGTCTCTGGGTGTTTTGGTGACATCGCTGTACCAAGTGGTGAGTAAAAGTACACGGTGAAAGTAAAAGGCCTCAGAGGCTTCTGTGTGATGCATCAAAATAAAATAAATGTCTCCGTCCGTCTCTCAGTGGGTGGGAGCCAAACAGCACGAGCTGCAGGTGAACTCCATGCAGCTCCTCTACTATCAGGTCTGACTCTTAACTTCATATTTATGCTCTGAACCCTTTTTATTTTCCATTTTACATATTAATGTATTCATTTTTTAATGTATTTATTTGTGTACTTATTTCTGCAGTTCTTTATGTATTCTTTTTCCTATTTGCCTCTTCCTCCGTATATTTCCTCAAACATATTTTCCTCTTTTTCCTTTTCCTCATTACACTAATGTGGGCTGATCGACATCAGAGTGCACGGATCAGCTAAATAATAATGATAACTTTAAAAATGGATAAATAAATATATAAACATGGGAAATGAAATAAATATAGTGATTTTTGGCATTTTCATTTATTTATTGACATATTTATTTATTTATTTTTGATTTTGTCTGTTTCAGTCCTCCACAGTTTAAACCATAAAGAGATATAACGTCGGTAATATTAACCCTGTGTGTCCCGTCAGGCTCCTCTGTCCTCCGGCTTCCTGCTCTGCGTCGTCCCCCTGTTTGAGCCGCTCACTGGAGACGGAGGAATATTTGGACCCTGGTCTCTGCCTGCTGTGGTCAGACTCTGCAACACACACACACACACACACACACACACACACACACACACACACACACACAGACAGTCTGATTTTCAGTGTGTCAGTGAACTCTTGTGTTAGTGTGAACTCACAAAGAGCTGGTTCAGCTGGCTCCATGCTTTTATTGTGAAGGTCCTGATGTGCTCTCCTCTGGTTGCCTAGGTGACGGTGCTGTTCTCAGGTGTGGTGGCGTTCCTGGTCAACCTGTCGATCTACTGGATCATCGGAAACACGTCGGCCGTCACGTATCCTCAGACATGAAGAGTCCTCTGGGCTCTGTGCAATGTGGATCAGGTCTGTGAGGGTCTTCAGGTCTGTGAGGGTTTTCAGGTCTGTGAGGCTCCAGCTTCTTCTGGTCTCTGTCAGGGGGAGTTAAGGGGTTTGGGGTCTTCTTAAGAAGATTTAAGGGCTTTTTAGGGAGCTTTCTTTTCTTTGTAAATGCTCTTCGTGAGTTTTTTACCGTGTTTTTTCCGTCTCTGCTGTGAAGACTTTTTTTGGTGATACTGGGCTTCATCAATAAAACTGAATTGAACTGTATTGAAACTGAAACTGAAATCAACATTGGAACTGACATCGACATTGAATTGAAATTGAAACTGAACTTGGATTAAATGGATTTCTGAAGCTTTGGCCGGTCTTTAGGAGGTCTGAGAGTTTCTTGGGTCTTCTGGTCTCCTTGAAGGCTCTTTGGGTTTCTTCTGGCGGTTTTGAAGAGCTGTCTGTTTTTATCGATGACTTTCTCGAGAGTTTCTGTGTTTTTGTGGAAATCTGGTCGTCTTCGTGAGGAGTTTTCTAAAGTCGGGTTCACTGAACTCCTGGAGGAGGTCTTTGGTCTCAGAGTTAAGTTTCTGGGAGATTTAAGGAGTTTCAGGTGGTCTTTGGAGGCTTGTTAAGGTTTCCTGGAGGTCTTCGGGGAATTATTTTAGATGTTAAGTGGAATATTTTCTTGACTCCGGCTCACAGCTACAACATGTTTGGTCATTTTAAGTTCTGCATCACTCTGATTGGAGGATACCTGCTCTTCCACGACCCGCTGTCCCTCAACCAGGTGAGTGTCTCTGCTGCTCTCGTCAGTCAACCCTCTGGCTCCAGTTACTGTCTCTGAACCCTGTCTCTCTGTCCTCCCGTCTGTCCGTCCGTCCGTCCTGTCCGTCTCTCAGGCGTTGGGGATCCTGTGCACGCTGGCGGGCATCCTGTCTTACACTCACTTCAAGCTGGCGGAGCAGGAGGAGGGAAAGAGCCGCCTCGCTCAGAGACCGTGAAGCCGTCAGCTGCACAGACGGCTCCGTACATTTTTTATTTCATTCAGAGTATTTTTCAGGAGAGCGAAGATTTTCATCGTGGCTCTCCGACACGTCGACACATCTTCTGCTCGTCACGCTCCTCCACTTTTTTAATGTTTAACCCTTTCAAACCTGGGGTTTGATTTCTGTCAAATACAGAAGGCAAGAAGGCAACGAGCGACTTAACACACGGCCCAAAAATGATCAAAGAGTGAGTAAAGTTACATGAAAAATACCTGAAAAAAAGCAACAACAAAAAAAACTGAAAAAAAATCACAGACAAGAAAATGACCCCAAAAAGTGCTTTCATCTATTTTGTTAGATTTTTTTCTGTAACATGTTTAAATTTCTAAATGTAGTTTTATGGACATTTTTCCCCATTTTTGAATAATTTTCCAATAACTCTCCTCTTTTTAAAACTAATTTTCTTCTCAAATTTTATTAATTTCTTGCAGTTTGTGGACATCGTTTTGCCTGGTTGGTCTTTGCCTTTTTCCTCGTGTTTCTGAAAGAAATCAAACCAATTTGCTCAGGTTTCAGAGGGTTAAAGGAAACTGAAGCTGCAAAAGGAAACATTTTGTTAACTCTATTCAAACAAAACCGACTTTGTTTCCATCCAATGCAGAGGAAAGAACTTTTTTTAGAAACCGTTTTTACGGACGCTCTGCTGCCTGTGGCGAGCTGTCGAGTGACGGGACCACCAGCGACGTCCAGGAGCCAATCAGAGGAGACTCCAGGTGTGTGTCATCACACAGTGGGCGGAGTTAAAGGACAGTGTTAAAAACCCTTCGAGCATCAAACCTTCACCTGCTGCTGGACGCTGTCAGGAAAACAATAAAATAATTCTGAATAAATGATAATGACGCGAGCAGAAGAGAACAGCAGCTCAGAGCAGAACAAAAAGTCTCAACATGGTGCGTCAGAGATACTTTGATCATTTTTTACTTTTTGTTTAAAATGATCAAACCTACGTTATATATACATTTAATAGTACAAAACTACAAAGCCAACAGATCTGCAGTCAGTTTTTTTACCTGATGCTGCACAGATGAAATAAATGAGCTGATGTTCGACCTGCTGCTGTTGAGCGTTTCTGCAGGAGTCTGAGCTCACTGACTGTTTGTGCAGCAGCTCAGAGCCCAAAAACAAAGACCCTTTTCTGTGCGCAGCAGGGTGCTTTTTTTAGTTCGCCGTGGTATGAAAGAGACTTTTCCTGTCAGTATTTGTATCAAAGTGTAAAACTCTGGTTTTGGTTTTTAACTGATGCAGCGCAGCTAATGAACGATAAAAAGCTTCTTCTGCTGATTCTCCAGCGTCTCAACTGTAAACATGCTTCACTGTCGGCCTGCACGCTTAAAAAATGAGGCTGGATTTATGTTGCAGTGAGCCGATTTCACTTTTTTAACCCTTTGAAAGCTGAGCAGATTGGCTTGAGTTCTGTGAAAACATTGAAATGACCAAAAACTTTGCGAAAAAAAAAGCACAAGACATTTTCCCTTTAAAATTAGCAAATAAATAAATAAAATAAAACAAAAACAAACAGACAAGAAAATGAGCCTGAAAGAATTTGCTTAAAAATGATAATTCCATAAAATATTGTTAAACATATAATTAAGAAAGTGGAGATGTAGTTTTTGGGACATTTTCCCGAGCTTTAAAATTTTCTAAATCCACTAATTTCTTGAGTTCAAACCAATATGCTCAGGCCTCCAAGGTGTTAATATCTGTGAAGGAGTCTGAACGCACAAGAAAAGCGGTGTCGCTCTCAGTTTTTAAGGGTTAAATGTTAAAGCCAGCCTTTAAATCAAAACAGCAGAAACAGCCTCAGTGTTGGCTCACTGTTTTTTTCTTGTTTCGGGTCTTATTCAGTGTAACTTTAATTTATTTTCCTTATTTTTATTTCGTTTGTAGCTTCTTTTTTTATGGGACTGTGGCTGTGATAAAGATTCTCATCACACTGATTTTTGGTATTTATTTTTCTTTTTGAGGAACATTTCAGCGGGCGATCTGACGCACGTTGAGTCAGATCACAGCAGCTTCCAAATCTGACTGAAACTCAAACAGAGCGCGCTCAGCAGGAGCCAATCCTGACTGTTGGATTTCATTCACTGCTGAATAAAACTGATGTCATGATTTTACAACTTTTTGTTTCTCTGCTGATTAACGGCAAGATTTTATTTTAGAATCAGAAAAAAAACTTTCACAAAAATGCAAAAACAACATTTAACCAAACTATAATTGATACTAATCACAGCGTATAATCAATTTCAAACACGTCTGAGGGGTCACAGCTGGACAGGTTTTTTTAGTGTGTGAAGGTGTGTGTGTGTGTGTGTGTGTGTGTGTGTGTGTGTGTGTGTGTGTGTGTGTGTGTGTTTTGTGTGTGAGAGAGAGAGAGAGAGAGAGAGTAAATAAGTGTGAGCGTCGCGTCGCTCACAAGCCAAGCAAACATGGTTTCACTTATCAGAACCTAAAACATAGTTTACTCTGTGAACGGCTCCTCTGTGCTGCTTTCAATACCACTGTGTGTGTGTGTGTGTGTGTGTGTCTCATAAACACTGTGTCAATAAAGCTACAACAGCAACCCTTGTTCTCACACACTCACTTACAGTGCGGCTGCAGGGAGGAACTTGAACGATGAATGAGTTGGTGTGTGTTTGCGTGTGTGTGTGTGTGTGTGTGTGTGTGTGTGTGTGTTTGTGTGTGTGTGTCAGAAAATTACTTGAATTTTTGTTTTTAAAAATAGGAAGGATTATTGGAAAAAAATATCTAAAAAATACATAAATTGAATTTTTATAAGTATATATATTTAAAATTATGCTATAAAACAAAAGTGTGTGTGTGTGTGTGTGTGTGTGTGTTTAAACTCTACAGAGGAGTTAAATAAATAACCACCGTCCTTGCTTTGCAGGTCGCCGTAACTGCTGTAATCCTTGCCTGTCATGTGACCCATTTTCAAAGCACTAAAATACATAATTATCCACGCGTTAAATACAATTTTCATAACATAAAACACACAAAATACGAAAGATAAGTATTGATATTTTCAGTCAGGCATAATTTTGTGGCACCAACCTGAGGGTCCTGCCGCGGTTCACACGGAAACCAATGACCGATGTTTGTTATGCTACAGTTAGCAGGTAAACACTTCATGATAATGTAATCATTTTACGAAAATCACAACAGCTAGTCGTGTATTTGTGTTGCTTATTACTTAAAGTTTGCACGGTGAGGAGTTGACACGCGCTAACTGTCAGTTTATCGCCGTGAAAACGTTTGTTTACATCCGGTTCTCTGCTAACGTTCATGGTGCTAACTGCGCTAGCTGTGCTAATGCTAACAGTGTTTGTGTTATTAATCTGTGTTCATATTTAAAACGTGACAGCAACTAAAAAATGTCACAAAACGGACTATTTTCTTCACAGCTAACATTTAACTGATATAAACGAGAGCTAACGTAACGTTATCGTGCTAATTAAAGCAGTTAGGCTAGGCTAGGCGGCTAACGGCAGGTGTGTGTGTCTATATATATATATATATACGTCCCTGCACTAAAACATGTTTTAAACCATTGACTGTTTTTAAACAATTTCTGAAATTGTTATTGTGTTTCTAATCAGCATCGCCATAATTGATCTTGCCTGTCTGTTGCTCTTTTTAACGCAAGAAAACTATCATCCTGATATTTTTATCAAAATATAAACTATCGATAAATAATATCAGATAGAAGGCAATATTGGAAGGAAACAACAGTTTACAAAAGTAACACTGATAGTAACTTTCTTTATTTTGGTTGACGTACAAATTCAACAAGGAGTTCAAGACAATTCTGTCCAGCACCTTTTTTTGGATTATTAAAATAAGGAAGAGAGTTAAATAACTTTTCTATTGTGCAACAGAAGGAATAATTATTCGTGTAGATGGTTCAGTTAGTCAGTAGCTTTATTTGTCCCCAGTGAAGCAGCTGGTTATGCAGCAGTGGCAACATTAAGGGCACATGAAACACAAAGACCAAAAACATCCGTATCATAAATACACAATAAAAACAGTCGAAGAAAAGGATCTAAATATGGATTGTATATAATCAGTTTTTTCCTGTGGTCCTCCCTCAGTATGCCCGCTGAACGCAAGCGTTCAGTAAACATGGACGAGAAAGACGTTTGCAGCTTCAGCAACAAGGAGAAGGAGAAGGACAGAGACGGCGAGAGACGACCGGCGTCCACCAGAGACAAAACGAAGGACGAAGCCAAGATGAGTGGGAAAAAAGACGGCGGCAAGGAGGAGAAGAGGAAGCGCCTGGAGGAAGAGAAGAAGAAGAAGGAGGAGAAAGACCGGAGGAAGAAAGAGGAGGAGAAACAGAAAGTGGAGGAGGAGCTGAAGAAGAGGGAGGAGGAGGAGAAGAGACAGCAGGAGGAGCAGGAGAGGAAGCTTCAGGAGGAGGAGTCCAAAAGACAACGGGAGGAGGAGGCAGCACTCCTCAAGTGAGTCAACTCTCGGTCTGATTAAAAATTTGTCTGATAAATGTTCATCAATCTGCTTAGAAATCAGAGATCATAGACCTTCTGATTGTCTTCAGGTCCTTCCTCTCAGTTTTCCTCAGTATTCACGTTGTCCAATCATAGTTGTCTGTTTTCATAGTAAACGTGCAAACATGAGCTGCTAATTCAACTAATGTTGCACATTTGCCAAAATATAAATAAATAGAGACAAAAAACAGTATAGCCCACAATTATCAAAAAGTAATCATCATTACATGTTTTTTGACAGATGTCTAATAACGCCAATGCTCCCAGCTTGCAGAAACGGACGGGGCGTACTCCACAGCTCAGCATCACCCTGCTCTATTGAGGGGTTGATATTAAAAATGATTTAAAAAATGGCCACTTACCGCTTTACCTCGCCGTCACACAGCCTTTTCCTTTGGCACTGAATTTCTCATTCGCTGCCGCTCAGTTGTTTGGTTCTGTGTGCTGTCAGCGGCTGTTACGCGATCCAACTGCAACAAAACTCTCAATACTCTCAATATTTTCTGCATCTTATACAGCTCCATTTCAAAAATGCACAACTATGTTTAATGTTTGACAGTATATCAGGACGTCTGCCTGGTCAGAGAAGTTCCTGAAAAGAAGTGATGCTTTTACTGCTGCAACATGTCAGCTTCATGATTCCCACATTCCAGCAGAGCGTGCATCAGTAACATAACGTTACCCTAAAATCAATGTAATCACCATCTCTTTTACCAAAGTTTTCATCATGTACCTTTTTACGTTCTGCCTCATGTCTGCAGGGAGAAAGAGGAGGGCCACCAGCTGCACCAGGAGGCCTGGGAGCGCCACCAGTGCAGGAAGGAGCTCCGCAGTAAGAACCAGAACGCTCAGGAGGGTCGTCCGGAGGAGGCCTTCTTCAGCCGGCTGGACTCCAGCCTGAAGAAGAACACGGCCTTCGTGAAGAAGCTGCGCACGCTCACCGAGCAGCAGCGGGACGCGCTCTCCAATGACTTTGCCTCTCTGAACCTCAGCAAGTACATCGGCGAGGCGGTGAGCTCCGTGGTGGAGGCCAAGCTGAAGATCTCTGACGTGGGCTGCGCCGTCCACCTGTGCTCGCTTTTCCACCAGCGCTACGCAGAGTTCGCCCCGCTGCTCCTGCAGGCCTGGAAGAAGCACTTTGAGGCCCGGAAGGAGGACAAGGCGCCCAACGTCAGCAAGCTGCGTACAGACCTGCGCTTCATCGCTGAGCTCACCATCGTGGGCCTCTTCACCGACAAAGAGGGGCTGTCGCTGATCTACGAGCAGCTGAAGAACATCATCAGCACCGACAGGGAGACGCACACGCACGTGTCCGTGGTCATCAGCTTCTGTAAGCACTGCGGCGATGACATCGCCGGCCTGCTGCCCCGAAAGGTCAAACTGGCCGCTGAGAAGTTTGGCCTGAGCTTCCCTCCGAGCGAGATCATCAGCACGGAGAAACAGCAGCCCTTCCAGAACCTTCTGAGGGAATACTTCACCTCGCTCACCAAACACCTGAAGAAGGACCACCGCGAGCTGCAGAACACCGAGAGGCAGAACAGGTGACCACGCTGTTCTGTTTTTATCCCCACAGAGAGCACTGCGCTGTGGCTGCCCTCTGTGAAGATTTTAGGATGTTTCTAGGATTTGAAGACATTTCTAGGATTTTAGGAGAATTCTCAGGTTTCAGGACGTTTCTAGGATTTTAGGACGACGCAAGTTTTCCATTTAATTAATACAAACAAAGAAGACAGCGAGTCCTCACCCATCTTTTACGTGATTAAGTGTTAAGTTTGATCTCGAGAGCACAGCTGGTAACTAACGTGGTTCATTTACAGGATGTCACAGAAGTGCATATTTAACAGATTGAGTGTGGACAGAGAGATGCTCGCTTGCAGATCAGACATGGTACTGGGCTGACATATATGCAGAGGGAAACATTTATGCTGAACATTATTACCAGAGAGATTTAAATGTCAGAATGACGCTGAAGAGCAGAAAGGCTGCGTACAGCAGGGCTGATGACAAAGCTGCTGCTGTGTGAGAGACAGAGAGAAAAAAGATGTAAGGTGGATTACTGCACATTTCTGAGAGTTCTTAATAATTCACTCAGAATGCTGCTTTGTCACTTTATGACCCGCCTGCCTGAAACCTGCAGTATTTTCTAAGGATCTTACCTGAGTTGCCCGATGCAGGTGAACCTGCGCTGGATGCTGGACAAACAATTTTGCAGCTGCAGACTGTGAGCCTTTTGGGTCAACACAGCATGCACTGAGGACTTTATTACTTTAACTGACGAATCAACATTTACATTAGAGTTGGTGAATTTTCCCTTTAACATTTGTGCCTCCTCTTCAGGCGCATCCTACATTCCAAAGGGGAGCTGAGTGAGGACAGACACAAGCAGTACGAAGAGTTTGCCACTTCATACCAGAAGCTGCTGGCCAACACTCAGTCTCTGGCCGACCTGCTGGATGAAAACATGCCGGAGCTTCCTCAGGACAAGACCGTGCAGGAGGGTGGGTCTCCTGGATTTTCTACAATTATAGAAACATTAAAAGTGTTTTTTGGTGGATGTAAGATCTTTGTTTTCATACAAATAACAATGTTATCTGTCTGCTCCCTCAGAGCACGGCCCTGGCATCGACATCTTCACCCCCGGTAAACCTGGAGAGTACGACCTGGAGGGAGGGATCTGGGAGGACGAAGACGCTCGGAACTTCTACGAGAACCTGGTGGACCTGAAGGCCTTCGTCCCGGCCATCCTCTTCAAGGACAATGAGAAGAGCAGCCAGGGCAAAGACAAGGACGACGCCAAAGGTACATTTCATATGTAAATCACACAGATGGATGAAGACAGATTGACACACACAGTGGTTTTATTGTGACAGCACACAGACAGGTGAAGAAAGAGCTTTTATTTTATTTTATTTTTATCTGTATATTTACTATTATTTATTTATTTGTATTTCTTCAACAATGTGTAAACAGTGACTAATAAATCTACCTCGTACCTTGTGTGGTGACTGTTGCTGTTCAGATGGCAGAGAGGGGAAGGACTTGGCCAGCACCACAGAGGAGCTGGAGCTGGAGCTGGAGGCTCTGGACATCACAGATGAACCTCTGGAACTGGAGGGACCAGACGAGGCCGAGAACGAAGAACTGGCCAAAAAACTGCTGGATGAGCAAGGTAAACACTCGGAGAAACACCCAGGCTCCTCAGTGTGACGGTGAATTTAATATTCAACACAACAGAGGACAAGGTGGATGTGTGGTTCTGAAACTTTTATTGACCGATTATGGTTAGATTTTTGCAGTTTGAATTCTATTTTAAGTGGGAATTTATTAGAAGTGGACCTGAATATTCAGATATTTTTTGTGGAGTAGGTTTGCAATTTTTAGATTTTGATATTCGTATTTTTTTTTTTAAAAATTTGGAAAAGAATAGAAAGTCTTAATTGTCATTGTGCAGGTGAATACAGCAAAATTCATTTTTGGAGGTTGTATGATTTTTCTGTGCTTTTGTTTCACGGGGTTTCTTTGTTAGGTGTCTCAGATTTGGAGCCTTTTATAACGAGCATTTATGACGGTGTGTAATTTGTCCGTGATGAGAAAAATGTCACAAAAAGTGCATCGATGAACCCGTTCAAGTTCAAACAGCACGACAGTAAAATAACAGAATCTTTCAGAGTTTTTCCAGAGTCACGTTCAGCTGTGGAGCCCAAAAATTGGCACTGGGGAAAGCCCTAATTTTTATACATTTTTATTTTTGTAGAGCAAGAGGATGAGGAGGCGAACACAGGGTCCCACCTGAAGCTGATAGTGGACGCCTTCATCCAGCAGCTGCCCAACTGCGTCAACAGAGACCTCATCGACAAGGTGAGGAGACACAGACTGCAGCGTTCAACATTTAACGTGGCGTTCGTTTTGTTCTTGTTTGTGCCAATGCTGCATCGTAATATTAGATTTTGTTTTGTATTTTAATTATTTGATTTTTCCACCATCCGTGTGGTTTTTATATAGTTTTATTCATAGATGTTTGGTTTTTTTTTCTTTTTGTTTAGGATTGTGCAGCTTTTTTTAGTCAGCTGTTGTTTTGTTTAATCCTTTGAAATCCAGATCTACATCAGTTTTCTTGTGCTGTGTTCAGACGCCTTTCACAGGCTTTTTTGGCCCTTTTGAAGACTCAGCAAATTGGATTCCTTTAAAACGAAAAAAAGTGAAAAAAAAAGGGAATGACAACCTAGACAAGAAATGTCCCAAAAATTGCAAGAAATTAGAAAAAAAACATTTTAAAAAGAGAGTAGGGGGAGTTTAGAAACAATGTGGAAAAGTTTTATCACAATCATTTTTATATCACGATATACATCAAATCACTGTTCCTGTCGAGCTTAAGATGGAGCTTTTCATTTTTATATAATACTGAAAAGTTTAATAAATAATAATAAATCATATGTTTATTACACTCCAACACACCATGGTCACATGAAACTGTGTCAGTCAACTATGAGGGCGAAAAACAAACCACAAAATGATGAAATGATCCGCCATGATGAAATGCTGTGGCTGTCAAACACTCAGCTGTTCTACAGTCAAAGTCCTTCACTTTTTTACATGATTGTTCAACACTTCTGCCCTCGCTGTGTTTTGGCGTGAGATTTTCCTCGGTGTCATGAGAGCCTGAGACAGAGCCCAAAAGCATGAGATGAAATCATACTAATTTGCTCAGGTTTCAATGGGTTAAATATGCTTTATGAATAAATTTGGATTGTTTCCATCTGACTCAACAGATTACATATAAAAATACTTAAGTTGGGTTAGGTTTTAAATATTTGAATTTCTGAGGGGTTTTTTTTTTTTTGCAGGCTGCGATGGACTTCTGCATGAACATGAACACCAAATCAAACAGGAGGAAACTGGTCCGAGCGCTCTTCACCGTTCCCAGGCAGAGGTACAGCTCTTTACGAATATACAATATATGAAAGTTTACCTTTGTGAATTAAAGCATGAAGGAAATTAAACATTTTCACTATATTGTAATTCTTTGAGAAGCAGCTGTATTTAAGTCAGCAGGATGGTGAATTACAGTGGAGGAAGAATAAGACTTCAGGTTGCAGATAAACACACTTTTCACTCTTTTTCATGTGATTTATTGACAATAGGAAAACTGTACCTTCTTGTCAGCCTCACAGTGACCCTTCAGGCACCAGCAGGGGGCGCTACCATTGTATGTGACAGTCTGAAGACGAGCAGCGTGTTAACTGTTTGTCCTCCTGCAGGTTGGATCTTCTGCCCTTCTACTCTCGCCTGGTGGCAACTCTTCACCCCTGCATGTCGGACGTGGCTGAAGACCTGTGCTCCATGCTGAAGGGAGACTTCAGGTTTCATGTACGTCTTCTGATTACTGCATCTGCTGAGTCATAACATGCTATTTTAATGTGATTATGATATTAAATGGCTATGAAAGTCATGTTTCGAAAAAACAAAACAAAAAAAAATCTCTACAAGCAAGGACATTTTTTCCTTTGTCAATATTATGAGTTACAAAGCAGATTTTCTGATAATTTTGTTGTGTTAATGTTTGTGTTGTGCAGATTCGTAAGAAGGACCAGATCAACATCGAGACAAAAAATAAAACCGTCAGATTCATCGGAGAACTGTCGAAGTTCAAGATGTTCTCAAAAACAGACACGCTTCACTGTCTCAAGGTGGGTAAAAAATCTGTCTCCCCCTGTTTTCTCTGAGCTCACCGGTGGAAATGTATTTAAATAAATGAATAATAATAATATTTAACCTTAAGGACCCGCTTTAATTTTACACACACTTATATCGCTCTGTACTCAAAATGTGATGTTTTTCTATTTTCATTTAGTTTTTTTTTTTAACCAACGTCAATCCTAATCATAAATATAAAATATTCATTCATTTTCACAATGTTGACCCTTTAAATGCCAATTTTTTGTCAAGTCCTGTTTTTCTGCTCTGATGGCTGTGGGATCAAAAATGTCAGTTTGAATGGGTTTCAATGGAGCATTTTTGGACCTGAACAGTCTGAATGTAACTATTTAGTTTCCACAGTGTATTTTAGACTTATTGTAGGAGCTGAGCTGCAAATTCACTGATTACACTCAGATACACAATCTGGACTACATTTAGGACACATGCATCAACACACACACAATTATCACAACAGGAAGAAGAAAAGAGACTAAAATGAGACAAACAGGCCCTAAAGGGTTAAATGTGTGTGTGTGTCCCCACAGATGCTGCTGTCAGATTTCACTCATCACCACATCGAAATGGCGTGCACGCTGCTGGAGACCTGCGGACGCTTCCTGTTCAGGTCCCCCGACTCCCACCTGCGGACCAGCGTCCTGCTGGTCAGTGCGACTGTTTCTGTCACTCTTTGGTGGAAACATGTAACAGTTGAAATGTTTAGTTTGTCTTCAGTCTTTCTCATTTCCAGCTGTTTTTTCATGTCTCTCCCCACCTTTTCAGAGACAAAACAAAGACAAAAGAGACAAAACAGTCAAACAGCATCTAAAATTGCCACCGTGTCCAATCACTCCTGCAACTTTCTGAAAATTCTGAAAAATGTCTAATTTTGTTTTTTATGGAAAAAAGGCCAAACTTTTTGAAGACAAAAAAGATGCCGCATTTTTTTAAAAAAAAAATTGCCCTAAAAAATTCAAAGAAAAAATACTGGGATCCCCCAGAGGAGAAGTTGAGTTTTATCAGCATTTCCTAAATATCACTTCAGTTTTGTGCGGATCCGTGATAAACCTGCCTACAGGGATGTTTAATATTCACCAGCTGATGTCTTTTTGCTGCGTTTCAGGAGCAAATGATGCGGAAGAAGCAGGCGCAGCACCTGGACGCCCGCTACGTGACGATGGTGGAAAACGCCTACTACTACTGCAACCCGCCGCCCATGGAGAAGACGGTGAAGAAGAAGAGGCCGCCGCTGCAGGAGTACATCCGCAAGCTGCTCTACAAGGACCTGTCCAAGGTGACCACGGAGAAAGTGCTGCGGCAGATGCGCAAGCTGCCGTGGCAGGACCCCGAGGTGAAGAGCTACCTGATCTGCTGCATGGTCAACATCTGGAACGTCAAGTACAACAGCATCCACTGCGTGGCCAACCTGCTGGCCGGCCTGGTCGCCTACCAGGAGGACGTGGGCATCCACGTGGTGGACGGCGTGCTGGAGGACATCCGGCTCGGCATGGAGGTATGAAGAGAGAAACTCTGATGGTGTGCCGGGTTCGTACGGTCATGAAAGACCTAGTAAAGTCCTGGAATTTGCAAATAGCTATTTCCAGGCTGGGTTTTGGAAAACTAAATATAGCCTGAAGGTTTCGGAAAAGTCATGGAATTTTGTTTCACAAACCTGTATAACAACGCATGATGTGTCCAAGGACCGTCAATAATTTCGGTTTTTACAGTTTATGGCGATAAATGGTGTCATTTCTGGTGAGTTTTAATGAAAACATCACCGCAGTTTGGTAAGATATGTTTTCTTTGAAAATGACCAAAAATTTTTAAAAAATCGCCAGAACGTTTACTTCTAAAAATTAACAAAAGGTTTAAAGAAAAAACGTTTTTTCTTAAAAAATTGCCAAAATTTTACAGAACAAAAGCAAGAGCTTCAACTTTTCAAGAAAACAAAATCTCCATGAAACCGCCTAAATTTACAGTAAATTAATTTTAAAAATTAAAGAAACAGATTCAATAAAACCTTTCTTCTGCAAATCACCCCCAAAAATTAAGGAAATAAAGTAGCCAAACTTTTTTTCTTCAAATATCACCGAAAAGTTTTTCCATAAAGCCAAAATAAAAACAGGTACCTCCCCTCTGTTTAAAAACTTATTAGACATGCCTCCTCCTTTTGCACCACTCCCTCCCATCTCATGAATAACACACACACAGTTCCTGATTTATATTACTACTAATCCTGTTCTGACTTTATTATTTTTAGAAATAATATATATTTAAAAAGCTGTTATGTAGTAATGAAAAAGAACGGATAAACAGCGTCGCTGGTCGTTCCATGGAATGTAAAAATCATGTAAAAGTGCTGTAAGTGCAGATAAAGAGTTCGACAGGTTTTTTCCTGTCCTGCTGATGAACCCTGAGCTGTGATGTAACGTTCGTGTTTTCACTGACGGCTCTGACAGCTGGAGTGAAGAGGAAGTCATGTTGTTACTGTGTTCGCAGTGAACAACACGGTTACATGTTGCAGGACACGTGAGAATGTCGTCTGGCTCATCGAGAGTCTGAACTTATGTTGTTTTACTTAACACCTCCAACCATGTCACGTGGTCGAAATCTGCAGCCCACGCTCTGATGACGAACTCACTTTAGCAGCGATCATTGAATAAAATGCAGATAATCAGCAAATGCCAAATATCGGCCCCGATAATTATCCAGGCCGATAATCGGTCCGCCACTAATAATGATTATACAAATCTGCAGCCTAAGAAGTATTTCTGTTTCTCAAAGTACATTTTGCTGTTAGTTTGAACCTCGAGTAAGATTTTTAACCTGTAACAGTATTTTTACAGTGTCGTTTGGATGCTTTTACTGAATTCTTCTTCTGTCCGTTTTTTTAGGTCAACCAGCCAAAGTTCAACCAGCGGCGGATCAGCAGCGCCAAGTTCCTGGGCGAGCTCTACAACTACCGCATGGTGGAGTCGGCCGTCATCTTCCGCACGCTCTTCTCCTTCATCTCGTTCGGGATCAACCAGGACGGCAGCCCCAGCGCCCTCGACCCTCCGGAGCACCTGTTCCGCATCCGCCTGGTGTGCACGCTGCTCGACACCTGCGGACAGTACTTCGACCGCGGCTCCAGCAAGAGGAAGCTCGACTGCTTCCTCATCTACTTCCAGGTACGACTGCTCCCAACGCGCCTCCAGATTCCGGTCAAATGACGACTTTCAAATCACTTCTTAAACCCATTTTAATACACTTGCTTTTATGTGATGTCATCTTTTTATTTCTCTTATTTCTTTTTATCTCTTTTACCTTCTAAATCCATATTTTATCAATCTGATGTCCTTTCATTGGTGGTTTTATTGTTTCTGTTGTTGTTTTTGGTCTATTTCTTTGTATTATTTTACACTGACATTATGTGTCCTGCATCTTGTATTATTTGTCTTCTGGTTTTAATCTGATTTTAACTCTAATTTAGCTTCGTCTCGCTCATGTTTAACAGGACTGTTAAGATTTCCATTGTTGCATCGCATCTGTTTCTCATCTCTGCTTTGCAAACTCTGTTTTTAAAGGTGCTATATAAATACAGTTGTTACTATTATTATTATTATGTATTCTTTCTGTGTATTATTATTATTAGGTATTCTATTTCTATTTTTTTTTCTTTTTTTGTGCTTAATTTCAGTAAATTTGCAAATTTGTAAATCGTAACTTCTTCCAGTCTTTCTGAAAGAATTCAAGCCACTTTGTTAAATTTTCAAAGGGTTAAATAGTGTATCGTGTTTGGTGTCAAAATTTGTAATAACAATAATAATTATTATTGTTATTATTGGTAGATAAAGGTTGAATGAATAATTGATGTGTGTGTGTGTGTGTGCAGCGGTACATCTGGTGGAAGAAGAGCATCGACGTTTGGACTAAAGATCACCCGTTCCCCATCGACATCGACTACATGATCAGCGACACGCTGGAGCTGCTGCGGCCCAAGATGAGGCTCAGCTGCTCCCTGGACGAGGCCACCAAGCAGGTGTCTGACCTGGAGAGGGAGGTGCTCGTCAAACTAGGTAGGAGCTGCTCTCGACGTGAGCGTTTGTCCGTATCCGGCACGAGTTCACCAGCAGGATGTTTGAGGAGCCGGAGTATCCGGTCGTCCCGGCCGAGCTGCATTCCTGCCGCGTCGTCTGCGTGACAGGTTTCAGTTCATGGAAACACACTCACACATACCTGACACACGCACTCATCAAGCGACACACACGCAGAGTCCTCAGGAATGATAGTGATGAGTTTAACCCTTTAACATCTGGACTGTCATCTGTTTTCTTGTGCTGCATTTAGATGCCTTTTACATGCATTAAAACATCTGAAACCTGAAAAAACTTTATTGGTTTATTAAATAAACTTTTCTTCTTTTTTAAAACTTTTCTTAGACTTTTCTTAAATGTTTTGTTTTGTTTCTAAAACAGTTATTTATCAAATAAAAGGAGAAGACAGAAATCACAGGCTAAAAACTGACGGACAAACAAAGCTTTAATCTAAGCAACACTTTCAATTTTGAGCCCATTCGTTTGTTTTCATGTTGAAATCTTATTCAGAAAGTTATCAGTAACTTTCTGTCAGATGAATGTTGTCACATTAAAGTCACAAAAAAATGGAAATACTCAAGTTCAAACAGCTTTAAACTGCACTGAAGGACACGTGAGGAAGTATAGTAATAATAATAATACATTTTATTTATAAAGCACTTTTCACAAACTCAGCGACACTGTACAATAAAAGAGCGTTTCAAACAACAACAACAAAAAACAAAAACATGGATGGGTCAGTGCAGTGAGTTCCAGAGGGAGGGGGCCACGATGGAGTAACGTACTCAGTTACTTCTGTCCTGAGCTCACAGTGGAGTCACTGTTGAAGGTTTGGTACCTGAATCAGGATCAGACGTTCCTGATCTGCAGCTCCGCCGGCCTCGCCTCCTCCTCACTCGTCATCAGACACACAAACGCACTCTTTAATCGTTTGCACTAATCATTTCCTCTGTGATCTATTTATAACTGAATCTTTTGTGTGAGCGAGGTCAGGTTTGTCTCGGAGGTGTTTGTGATGTCATTAAATCATTTTAATTCAGGATATTTTGTGTTTTAGAGCTGAGTTTTTGTTGCTCTTTGTGTTCGTGAAGGCCTGGCGATGGAGAAGGACGGCCGCTCCAGCGCCATGAGCGAAGGGGAGGTGCTCGACGAGGAGGACGACGACGGCGACGACGACGAAGAGGGCGGCGCCGAGACGGAGGAGCAGTCTGGCAACGAGAGCGAGATGAACGAGCAGGAAGAGGATGTGAGTCCTGTTGTTGTGACGATGACCTCACTGCTTAAAACTTGATCCTGTTTGTTGCTCAGCTGGTTTCTGACAACAAACATCAGGAATGTGAAGTATCAGGAAGACTCACAGACTCGGCAGCAGGTCACCTGTGGTCCAGGGCCTGAGGACTGGGGGGACCAAGTTAGACCTGGTCTGGTCCAGTCTGGTCACTTCCAGTCTGGTCTGGTCCATCAGGGTTCATCTTTACATGGTGCCACGCCGCAGATTGATTTTCTGTCTGCATGTTTGAAATAAAGACTAAACAAACTAACTTAGTCTATTTATTACAAACAACAACAAAAACCATGATGAATTTTTTTTTTACCAGCTGGCATCGATATGTTTTACCATAGAGGGTTAACAAGCTGTGACTGTTTTCCACAGGAGGGGTCGGAGAACGAAGAGGAGGAGCGAGAGGAAGAGGAGGAGGAGAACACCGACTACCTGACCGACTCCAACAAAGAAAACGAGACGGATGAGGAGAACAACGTAAGATCCAATCACAGCTGCAGATAATAAGAAATTTCAGGATTAATTTAACCCTTTAGGGCTCGCTTTGATGTCACACACTCATGTCGCTCTGCACACATAATGCACTTTTCAAAATCAGGCTTTAAAAAATATTATACATTAATATGATTTTCGACTTTCATTGAGTATTTTACCAACATCAGTCCTAATCATAAATATCAAATATTCATTTGTTTTTCGAATTTTAAACATTTGCTGTCTGTGTGCAGGAGGTCACCATCCGTGGCGGTGGACTGAAGCACGTGGCGTGCGCTGAGGACGAGGACTTCATTCAGGCGCTGGATAAGATGATGCTGGAGAACCTGCAGGTATGAAGATGACTTTAAACTCTCCTGTCGGTTAAAATAAAGCCAGAATTCATCATCTCTCAGCATCAAAACCTTTAAAAACATTTATTCCACAAGATGACAACTGTAGATTTTGTCCCCACCACTGACGAGAAATTCTTTTATGAAGCTACGGGGAAAAATGTCCAGGAAATAAGGCATTACATTTATAATTATGATTTTTGCAACCTTTTTACAAATTTCTTGTTAATTTTTTGGGTCATTTCTTCTTAGGTTGCTCATTGCCTTCTTCCCACGGTTTAAAAGAAAAAAGGCCAATTATCTCATCTCTCAAAGTGTCAAAGTGTATTTTAATTTAACGTGTCCTTTGACATGAATACCTCAGGGAAGATGTAAAAGCTCGCAGGAGGGCTCGTGTACGCTGACTGTGTGTTTCTTCTTCTTCTCTGCAGCAGCGCAGCGGCGAGACGGTGAAGGTGCACCAGCTGGACGTGGCGATCCCTCTGCAGCTGAAGAGTCAGCTGAAGAAAGGCGGCTCCAGAGAGCCGTGCATCGCCGGGGAGACTCGGACATCTCCGACACCATGCAGTTTGTCATGCTCACACGCAAAGGCAACAAGCAGCAGGTGACCAGCGCACGCACGCACGCACGCACGCACGCACGCACACACACACTCACACACACACACACAGTCTCATTGACTCTTTTCAAAAACATGAAGTTTGTTTCAGGTTAATAAACACAGAGAGAGTGTGTGTGTGGGGGTGTGTGTGTGTGTGTGTGGGGGGGGGGGGGGTGGGGTGGGTGTGTGTGTGTGTGTGTATATGACTGAACATCTGAGAGCAACGTCACACTGTCACCGTCTCCCCTCACACACACTCACCTCAGTCCCACCAAGCCCTGCAATAATATTGACTCTGGACATGTAGTGTGTGTGTGTGTGTGTGTGTGTGTGTGTGTGTGTGTGTGTGTGTGTGTGTGTGTGTGTGTGTGTGTGTGTGTAGAGCGGTGGAGGAATGTGTGGTTTGAGGGCAGAGGCTGGTTCAGGGTGTGTCCAGAGCTCAGAGCTTTAATAGAGCGTTCAGTCTGTCTTAAATGACAGCTGCCAAATACACACACACACACACACACACACACACACACAGAAAAAAAAAAAAAACATTTTCGTATGAAAGTTTTTGGAGAACACAGAATATCTTTGTAGGTGGTGTTGATGGGAAATGACCCCCCCCTGCATACACACTCACTGCGTCAGCGGTGAATAAAAGCATCCTGTGTGTGTGTGTGGTGTGTGTGTGTTGTGTGTTGTGTGTTGTGTGTGTGTGTGTGTGTGTGTGTGTGTGTGTGTGTGTGTGTGAGTGAGGATGGCCTCTCAGATGTGGAAGTGATGCTGACCTTCTTGTGTAACTGTGGTGCAGAAAACATATTTCACAAACTGTCCAACTTTTGTGGAGAGTTTTCAGAAATGCTGAAAAAAAAGTGGATTCTGCAGATATTTGATCTGCTGTGAGAGTTTTAAAGCGTGTCGGTAAGAAGAAAACAGCAGGATATTCTTTTACTCTTCGAAATTTAGTCACAAATTTAAGACACCAAATCTTAATACTCTTTGACATTAAAGTCACAAATTAAGAGAAAAACAATGATATTTTATGTGATTTAAATCACAAATTTATGAAAAATAAACATGAAAAATAACTTGGATGTTCTATGCAATGAAATCCACAAATTTACAAAAAAAAAACCTTGAGTATTCGCTCAGATTAAAGTCACAAAATATGAGAAAAAATATTTTATGGGATATTAAAATTACGAATCGATGAGAAAGTAATTTATACTCTGAGACTAAAGTCGCAAATTATGGAAAAAACAGATTTAAATAAAAAAAATTCACAAGAAAGAAACTTGAACATTTTCTGTGATAAAAGACAAAAAATTACCCAAAAAACCCAAAACAACTGAATATTCTCTGATATTAAAGCCTGACTCTGTCCAGCAGTCACTTGGTGAGACATTTTTGTACTTTTTCTTTTTGAAACACTCAGATCATCTGAACCGTGTTTTTGTTTTCTTTTGGTCAGTATAAGATCCTGAACGTGCCGCTGTCCTCCCACCTGGCGGCGAACCACTTCAACCAGCAGCAGGCGGAGCAGGAGGAACGCATGAGGATGAAGAAACTCACTCTGGACATCAACGAGCGACAGGAGCAGGAGGACTACCAGGGTAACTACCATCACACTGAGGGCCGGGCGATGTGGAATGAAGTCTTATCACGATCGTTTTTTTCATATCAGTCGATATCGATATATATCACGATATACATCAAATCAGTATTTCTGTCGAGCTTAAAGGTTTCCCTGACTCCTCAGTGAGATATGAAGATATCATCAGGTTAATTTAATTGATTAATTGAACATTTTACTTGTGGCCCCGGGCCCCCAAAACATTACATCTGCCCCTGGTAATAATAATGAGAGCTCAGCGCGAGCGGCTGGATGAGACTCGGAGCGATGCGTCCTGGTGTTTCTAAATAATTCATCCAAAGTCTGATTAAAGTTGAAACTAACACAAAGTCGTCTGTAGAGTCTAAAGAAGTCACTTTCACCTCTGAATATTTGGCTGTTTCAGACACTTTGGTGCTGTGAGGAGAAGCTGCGCTCTGCCTGTCTGTCTGTCTCACTGCGCTGCTGTCGGACCATCAGCTGTTTGATCCGCTATGATGAAATGCTGTGGCTGTCAAACACTCTCTGTTTCGACAGTCAAGTCCTTCACTGCATTTGGTTCTCCGCGGCTCTATTCTTATTATTCTTTTTTTCCTTAATTCTTTGTTGTTACTTCTTGAAGCGCTTTTAAATGCTGCGAGCTGTTTGCATCTGTGTTGTGTGGTTGCCGTGGTTACAGGAGCAGATTAGCGGTCAGGTCGCTCATTGTGTGAGTTTATCTGAACAGGAGAAGCTAAAACGTGATAACATTAATGCACTGAATAATATTCCTTCAGCAAACATGCAGCGGACTTTTAATGGTGGACTGTTGGCATAAATCCTGCTGGCGTTCACACCGACAACAACGATAATCCACCGAGAGGAACGCAAACACGTTAACAGTCCTCAAAGATAATCTGACGACAGCCTCACTCCTTATTAACGTGCTGCACCTGGCAGTGACGCTGCAGGTGAATTCACTCTACAAATCTTTCGAAAACAGATTCTCTCAGAAATCTGCGCTGAAACACTTAACAGTCGTGCGACAGGTGAAAACGTCAAATAAGAGTTTTTTTGTGCAGCAAATTTTTTTTACCGATCAGCAGCTATAGTGTTTGATTCTGCAGCTCATCAAATAAGACGCTGCATAAATACAAAAATGCATTTTTATAAGATGAGTGAAAGTGTTTGCTTTTAATTTGTTGATGAAAACGTTGTGCGTCTGTGTGTTTTTAAGCTCACGTTTTCTGTAGTTCTTGTCTTTGTAACGAAAAAGGTAATCAGACAATATCATTCAACAGTTTTTATTGTCTAAGTAATAATAATAATAATTATTATTATTATTTTTTTATGTTTTGTCATTTTTTATTTATTGATTTTTATTATGATAGCCATGGCTGAAGCACAGTGAGGTGTGTGATCATACTCTGCACTTGATTCAGAGTGTCAGTGTGCTTTGCTTTTATGTTTAATGAACTATTGTTCCTGATTTAATATATTTAATATTTTCTTCTGAATCGTGCTCTGCTCAGTGTGCGGCACCGTTGTTCCTGTTTAAATGCACGTGCTTCTTTTTTTTTTGTTTTTGTAGTCACCACATCTGCCAAAGGGACAACAGTTAAAAAATGGCTGAATATTTATTCTTGTGTACTGTTTTTATGAATAAATAATTAATATTTACCCAGTTTAAATAGATTAAACTAATTTTTCCTCTGTGTGTGTGTGTGTGTGTGTGTGTGTGTGTGTGTGTGTGTGTGTGTGTTTGTTGCAGAGATGATGCAGTCTCTCGCTCAGCGTCCGGCTCCCGCCAACACCAACCGGGAGCGCCGGCCTCGCTACCAGCACCCGAAAGGTGCTCCCAACGCCGACCTCATCTTCAAGACCGGAGGAAGGTGAGGTCACTGCAGCGCCGACATTTAAAAACAACAACAAAAAGTGTGATTTTAAGGTTTACAGCAGCGAGCTCTGACTCCAGTGTCTCCTCAAACAGAGCGAAACGAGACAGAAATGAAAGACAGGAGAAGCAGGACAGAGACCAGAGACACGAGACCGAGTAGAAATCAGATCAGATCGAGACGTTAATAAAACTTTATCAGCAGAGACGAAACTTGAGGAGGCGAGTCTTAAAAACACAGAGACTTCCTGTTTATATTTGCACTTTATATTCTGATTTTCAGGAGCTAAACAGCTGAAATTCTATTTTTCTTTTAACGGTCTGAATATATCTGTAAATAAAGATTATTTGGAGTTTATTCTTTAAAGTCAGCAGCACTTTGTTTGTCTTTCTTGCTTTGCTTCTCTTTGAAGAGACACTTATTTTAAAACTTCCTTCTAAAATCTGTATTTTCTAAAAAAATATATATATATTTATATACAAGGTACAAGGTAGATTATTTTTTCGTTATTTGTCAATATTTATTTGTCATTTGTCATTTTTTAAACGTAGTTTAAAAAAGAATTTAAAATAAAAATATTAAAAATCACATATATATAAAATAAAATAAAAAATATATAATTTTTATGAAATAATATATAATTTATAATAAAAGATAATATACTATAAATGATTTACTAGAATTATATAAATATATAATAAAAAAAACAACAATAATCCTAATATGAATTATTACTAATAATATATAATCATATAATAATATTTTATTCTATTTATAATTATATATCTATAAAACCTTAATTAAAAAGTAATTTGGCATTTTGCTTTTATAGTAACAGTCTTTTATAATAAGTCTAGGATGCATATCTACAGCCTGATATCTCTTCCTTTATTATTTTTTACTTTACTTTCATTTTTTTCTGCTCATGGAAACAAATTTTGCCTCAACTTATTGAGTGATGGATGAAAACTTTGTTGGTTTTTGTGTTTTCATGAGATTTGTTTACAATGAAAAAAAAAAGAGAATAACGCCTGACAGAAACTTGCTCTGCAGCAGCGCGTTGGAGGATGAAATTTCATGGTATCAATGCAAAAACAATATCTGACACAGTTTTGAATAACCTTGCGGTAATTTGTTTCAGATTTGACACAAACGTCCACTCAACGATGAACTGATTACATTTTTGTGGTCGAAAGTTAAATGTCACTGTGTACTCATAAAACATGTTTCTGGCCAAAACTCAAAAATTCATGAACTAATTACGACAAAACTTCACACAAATGTCCAGCAGGAGAAAATGAAGTTCTGACATGAATCATTAGAAACCTGGAGTGAAGCCTCTTTTCTTGTGCTACTTTTAGACTTTTTAGTTTTTAAAAGCATTTAAACCTTTGAACCTTTTAAACTAATTGGTGTGATTTCTTTTATAAAGTACTCAAAAAATGCACTGAGCAACTTGGTAAAAAATGTTCTACAAATTGCAAGAAATAAAATACATTTGAAAATATGTTTTTTTTTAAATATCATCATAATATTTTACACAATTAGTATAATTTTTAAGTGCTTTTCTCCATTCATTCACTTGTTTTTTCTTTTTTATTTTTCAGTCATTTTAACGTAATTTTCTTGTACTTTTTCCAGTTTATTGCTAATTTTTGGGTCACTTTTTCCTTTGTTGCTCATTCCTTCTCATGTATTTGACAGAAATCATGCCGAATTACTCAATTTTCATTTTGTAATCCTCAAAGTGGCTGTAATCGATTTAAGAGAGACTTTTTTGGCTTTACAGAGTTTCTGCTCGTTAGGCAGGTTTCCATCACAGAATCACACTAAACATCATTATTCAGTAAATGTGATAAAACTCAACGTGGAGCTGACGGTGTTTCCACCGAGTGATGTCATGTGACTTCTCTTCTGGTGATAACGTCCCAGTAACCATGGCGACGGATGTTCAAAACATCAGCAGCTTTATTTCTATTGCAGCCACCGCACTAGCCGTCATTATTTCAATCCGAGGCCGCGCAGGCGTGTTATGGAGCCATGATGGAAAGGCGAGCCCCTCATACGTGGGAGTGGCCATGTATGAGGGATTTCTGGGAGATGTAGTCCACGATTTCACAGAGGAATTGTGGGTTAAAAACTCTCTCAGAGATATGTGATGCAGTAACAACAGAGGAAAAACTTTTGCGATAAATGGGAGTTGCTTCCAGATTGACGCGTTTCCATTAGTCGCATTTTATATTCGTAATTTCAGTTTGCGCTCTTTGACGGTTAATAGAAACTAGGAGTCGACAGATTATCGTCCTGGCTGATTATTGGGGTCGATATTTAGCCTCATCTGTTTCTGCTGTTTATTTTTAATGATCGCAGATAAGAATTAAAGAGTGCAAATAAAGTGACAGCATGGGAGGAACTGTTACTTAGCCATTTTTATGTATTGATTTCTTATTTAAATTTTTCACTTGACTTTATAGAGAAAGTTGCTGTGAATTTTTGATGTTGAAAGTTTCAGTTTTCATTAAACATTTGTTAACAGTGTTTAAATAAAGTTTTGTGTTGGAGTTTGTTATATTCCAAATTTGAAATATTGAAAGAAAGATTTTCATTTTTATCGTAAAGGCATATCGGTTTCAAATATTGATATCGGTCTCATTAACTGGTAATAATCAGTATCGGCTCTGAAAAAATAATATCGATCAACCACTAACAGAAGTTATTGATTATAATTTTGGCCAAAACGTCACCGTTCTGCTTCGTTCTCATGACGTCGTTTTCAGAGAAAACAACTGTAAAGCCGCTCCGTATTCTACCTGCTGAGGTACAATAGTACTGCAGATATCAGGACACCAGCAGTGTCCCCGTGTGTCCATCACGTCTACAGTAAATGTCCTCTGTGTCCTCCAGGAGACGCTGATTGGAGTTCTGGGTCCGGGCTGAACGAGCGAGCAAGAGAGCAAATGACCCAGCGAGAGAGAGAGCGAGAGAGATCGGTCCAAACGGGGGACGAGTCCTGCAGCCGGGACAGACCAAAGCTCCTGACCTGAACACACACTTGTCCCTCTGCTGAGGGACGAGGGACCCCAGCAGGCAGCTGGGGTCAGAGGTCAGGTGTCACACAGACGGCTCTCTTTTCTTTTTGTCTGAAACATCTTGTCTGGATCAGAAAGGTGACTGAACACGTGAGCGGCCGACCGGACGGCGAGGCGGGACGGGACGGGACGGAAGGGACGGACAGAGGGATCGTGTCCCGCCGTCACACCAGGCGGAGGACACAGTGACTCATATTTAGGAGTTAAAAAACTTGCGAGTGGATAAATTTACACCAGACATAGAGGGATACTTTCTGTTTTTGTTTGTTTTGAGACTTTTTAAAATCAAAGCGGGAACGGCGCGCGGCGGCGCTGAGACGGAGACAGACGAGGTTTGACACTGATTCACAAACTGGTTCATAAACTGGTCATCCAGTAACACGGAGAGGACGTTTGTACACAATAATGTTTGGAAGACCATGGAAAAGTGGCTCCGATGTTTTTTTTCTGGAGGTTTGTGTTTATTCAGAGTGATTTTTGGAGGTTGTTGCTGCCTTTTGCCTGATTTACGGCTCTCGTGTTTTACTGTCAGTCAGCAGCTCTCACTGCTGTGTAACGTTTCGGAAAAAATTACATAATTTGGCGCCACTTAACACAGAAAACATTCGATTATTTGAGTAAAGACGTCAGTCAGAAATAATCAATTTTGATAATCAACCGATCGTTTTAAGTCTTTTTTTTAAGAAACATTCCATAGCTGTAGCTTCGCCAGTGTTTCTCAGTTTTATTTTATTTGTTGGTTGAATATTTTTGGGTTTTGGACAGAAAAACAAACAAGCAACATGAAGACGTCACTTTCGGCACTGCAAAATTGGGACTGTTGTTTTTTGTCTTCACAGACAAATCGTTAATCGAGAAAATAATCTGCAGATTAATTTAGACTCAAAATGACCCACAGAATTTGAGCGCGTGCGTGCGTGTGTGGCGGTAGCTGACGGTGGAGGTTTTGCAGGTTTGTGAACGCAGTGCAGGTGGAGCTCTCCATCAGTTATTTTTTTCCTCAGCAGCAGTTTGTGGAGTTTGAGTCTCCGGGTGGATAATCGATCAGTGGATCCGATCAGAACTGATCAGATCAGATCAGATCGATGAATGGGAGGAGCAACCACTGCAGAATGAACGCTTCAGTTTCACTTTCACTGCTCTTAACATTCTGCTGCTCCATCTGTGCCCAGAGTACGCTAATAACTGCAATGTGTTTATTCTTCAACAGCTCTTAATCAATGTTCCAGCTCCAAAATTAGAAAATCTATTTGTGGCGGCAGACGTTTTAATCGTGGCGGGCCCCCACAAAATAAATAAACGTGTGGAAACTCTGCGATCTGTAGCTGCAGAAGAAAAGACTACAGCTGCTGATAGCAACATGAATTGCTCAACACTTGCAACTGCTTTCTGCTCCATCTGAAGGTCCATTTCACAAAGGATATTACTCCAATCACCAAACATTGACAAAAAAGGCTGTAAAAATCTAAAACAAAAATTTCAAAGAAAAACACACACCCAAAATTTTAAAGGAAAACATTAAAAAAAAAGTGTCACTGATGGACTCCTGACTGTAAAATTGATCACTGACGGACTCCTGATTAACAACGAATTACTGACAGATTCCTTAGCGTACATCTGATCACCGAGAGTATATCTGCTCACTGACGGACTCCTGATCTCTGACGGACTCCTGCTCACTGACGGACTCCTGATCTCTGACGGACTCCTGCTCTCTGACGGACTCCTGATCACTGACGGACTCCTGATCTCTGACGGACTCCTGATCACTGACGGACTCCTGATCTCTGACGGACTCCTGATCACTGACGGACTCCTGCTCACTGACGGACTCTGCTCACGGACGGACTCCTGATCTCTGACGGACTCCTGATCTCACTGACGGACTCCTGATCACTGACGGACTCCTGATCTCTGACGGACTCCTGATCTCTGACGGACTCCTGATCTCTGACGGACTCCTGATCACTGACGGACTCCTGATCTCTGACGGACTCCTGCTCACTGACGGACTCCTGATCTTTGACGAACTCCTGCGTGTACATACTCCTCTTCTTTTTATAACCTGCTTGATGTTTTCTTTGTTTTGTTTTGAGCATCTAAAGGATTTATCGACAATAACGAGCTTGATTTGGTTTGTGACGTGTTTCCGTGGATACCGTGTGCCTGAAGGTCTTCCTCTGTGATGACTTACTGATTTTAGATCTATAAATATTCTCTGTGTCCTGCTGCATGGCTCTTTTCTGCTCCTGATCCTTTGTGTTGTTGTAGTGAAGCGTCCGGCGGCGGCTCCTCGGACTCAGCCTGTCCGACTGTCTGCTTTGTTGTTTTCCTGCAAGCTAAAAAAAGAAAAACAGACAGAAGAAATATCACAATAAAAGTATGAAGCTGATCGCTGTTTGCCCGCTCTGTAAATGAGGTCGTTTGCGTGTTTTGGGAGGGTGTGCCTGTTTGTCGAGATCTAATTACAAGGCAGAGAACATAAGTATGTCCTCATTTCCTGCCCTCGCTCCTCGAAACGCTGCACATGTGCAACATGGCTAAATCATGGCCGGACTGACCTGTTAGGAGGCACAAAGCTTCACCTCCAACCCCCCAAAAACCACCATATTTATGTTTTTTAAGTCTCAGGTGCTCATACGAACACGAAACTGTGAGTATTTCTGCGCTCTGTGTTTTATTTAGAGAGTTTTATTTTTTCTGACCTTCCTCATGTTTTCTCACATTGGACGTCTTGTGTGTTGAACAGAAGCAAACTGTGTGACTGCAGACGGTTACATAACACACGCACACACACACACGCACACACACACACACAGGCTTTCTCTGCTCGGGACAACGGCTGCTTCGCTGCTGACGCTCTGAGTTCTCAGCGAGGAGCTCCACCTGCTCCACGAACGCTAGGAATTTCGGACGTTTCTAGGGCTTTAGGACATTTATATGATTTTGGGACATTTCTAGGATTTTAGGATGTTTCTTGGATTTGAGTACATTTCTAGGATTTTAGGACATGTATATTGTTTTGGGACATTTTTGGATTTTAGTAGGTTTTCAGGATTTTGGGACATTTATATGATTTTAGGACGTCTCTAGAACTTTAGGACTTTTCTAGGATTTGACAACTTTTCTATATGATTTTGGGACATTTGTAGGATTTTAGGACATTTCTAGGATTCTAGGATGTGTTTATATACAGTTTTATGCTCTTTTATTACACTGTATATATACAAAAAAACATTTTACACAGAGATACTTTACTATTGAACCCTTTGAGGAATAATTCCATATATATTTATATATATATATATATATATATATATATCTAGAGAGAGAGAGAGATGCACAAATTATGTCATTATCTCTAGAAATCAGACATTTTTGTTTTGTGAGGACATAAATTACGGTATGATTTTTTTTGTGTCCACCCTGTGATTCGGATCCGCTCCAAAATGTAAAGGGTTCTTCTCCTGATCCACGTTTCAGCCTTTCACCAAGAAGATTCACAAAAACTGGGCCGATAGTTTTCAAAGCTTCATTAGAAAACCTCAATAGAGCCTGTAAAAAAAAGACATTCAGCATGAATCTAAAATCTGCGGTTTATCGGAGAGCGTCAGAGCTGCTGCTCGGTGAGTTTTGTTCCTTTAGACCGAGCCGGGCGAGCTGTTTCCGGTCTTTCTGCTGAGCGAGCCGGCTGCAGCCGCATGTTTACTGAACACGAGAGTGACGCCAATCTTTAAATCTCCACAAAAAAAAACTATAAAGCATATCACCCAAAATGTGTCACATCACATTCAACCTCGTTTTAGACACAGTCTTCAGGCGGAGGCTGAAATACTCCAAATCTAACATGAATAAAGGTATGTAAGTATTATCAGCTAAATGCACTTAAAGTGATCAATTGTGCAGTAAAATGTTTCCTGTCAGTGAGTAAAAAACAGCCCTGTGCAAAGTAAACAGACCTTTAAGTGTAAAACCAGTGTGATGCCCCTTTAAGTCTCCAAACACGCCTTTAAAACCTGTAAGTTTCCCCTCAGGTGAAATATTCCACCGCCGGGCCGATCACTGATCAGCACGCGTTCACTCTTCACAGCTCATAACAAAAAAACAACATGAGACCGAAACCTAGCATTATTCTGTTTAATGACAAAAACTTAACATTACATACATATTTATTTAGCAGAGTTCATATTTATTTATACAGTTTACAGCAGCCTCTTCACCACATGCACTCTTAAATCCCCAGAGTGTGCACGTCTGTGTGCACGTCTGTGTGCACAAACACGTCCTCATGAAGCAGAGTGTCCTTATATAAAGTGTCTTTCTGTCTGTCTGTCTGTCTGTCTGTCTGTCTGTCTGTCTGTCTGCACCATGAGATACTTCAACACGCCTGCAGCTGAACTGCAGAGAAACCGGAGTCTGTAAACAAATATTCACAAAAACCCAACATTCACACGAGCACCGTGTGACACAAAATATACTTCAAAAGTTACTGTAGGTGAACTACAGAGAACCGGAGTCTTTACGGGGTTCCCACAGTCATGGAAGAATCGTTGAAAGTTTTGGAAAAGTCACTGAATTATTAACCTTTTGAAACCCAAGAAAACTAGTTTGAATTCCTTTAAAAATCAGAATAAGTTAATAAGCAACCTATGAAAAAAAAATAGCAAGGAAATTAGTAAAAAGTACAAAAAAATTTGCTGAAAATTTTGAAAAAAAAGAAAAGAAAAATAAACAATATACAACAAAAACCAAGAGGGAAATAATTTTCTAAATCTACTTATTTCTCGCGATTTGTTGGACATTTCTTTTTATGTTGCTCATCACCTTTTTCTGCATGTTTCAACAGAAGAAATTGTGAAAGTTGTCTGAACATAGAACAAGAAAAAAGATGATGTCAACAGTTTTGTGTGTATCGAAATAATAACAAATAATAATAAATAATATCAGCTATAGTGATCGTGGCTAACCTTCCAATTACCGTAAAATAATAGTAATTTGAATAAAGTTTGAATGTGACATGTTTGAAAAATGCCAGGCAAATGGGGCAAGAAAAAAAATGTTATGAATATTTTGAAATTCCATCCATGAAAATCTGTGGGAACCCTGTTTTTATAACACTCACACACACACTCACACACACACACTGATGCAGATCCAACAGTTGAATAAAACACAGAAAGTCGTCGACAAACAGCTCGACGAGGACAGAAGCACACAGGCGAGATCCGGGTGTATTTCGGGACTCTCTGTGGTTTTTAGTGCTTGTGTTTTGTACAATGCGCGCCCATCCCTAAAGAGCCGTTTCAAAGTACTCCCTCTGCGTAGTAAAAAAGTAAAAGTCGTGCCCACAAAGTCATTCCACAGTCTGTGGTTTGGTGTGGGAGGCTCGAGTAAAAATATCCTGTAGCTCACATTTACATTTTTCTACACAGCTCTGCGGCATTGTTATTCCACCGATATTCACTGTAGATTTACACAATTAAACAGATGCATCCTCTACTCTTCGCTTTCATAAATCTGCGTAAAACTTTTCTGCTCTTCACAACATAATTTAGTCATTTCAGAAGTAATAAAAGTGCACTAAAAGAAAAGTGCCTTCAACTTTGTTCTTGACCCAAAGTGCTGACAGAAAAAAACTCCCAAAAAATTCACTGCTGAAAAAAAAAAAAAAAAAGCCCAAAGTCCGTTAACAAACCAGTAAAAGTCTCCCGTTTAACTTCACAGCCTGTGTACGAACATGAATTCACTCTGCTGATATCTGATAGGAGGAAGGTGACACTGTTGAACAAATATAATATAATATAACTCACACTGAGACTGAGTCTTTACGGAGTATTTTCAAAACATATTTTAAAGATTTAAAATTCAATTTGCAGCACAAAGATTGTAATTTTTGACACCTAAATTACTTTCATGCTTAATTAGTTGCTCATTAACTGTAGATTGCAGTTGTTGCAGCTAAAAACAAATATTTTTATCAGGGCCTGATCAGCCTCCTCAGGGGCCCAGGGTCAAAACTGAGCTTTGGGCCCCCACCGACCCCCCCGGTTTCACATCATTTCCTTAGAAACAATCCTGCTTTAGATGAAGTCTGTAGTGTTTGTGGCAACTTTAAGCACAAATTTATTTTAAAACTTAATAAAAGTTTTAAAACCTATAATAATAATTTTGACACAAGGCCATGACCAAGATAGGCCTCGAAATCTGCCAAAAATAAATGTGGAACCTTATAACTTATAACTCATTTAAATTCATATAATTCTTTGGGAAATAACCAAACAAATGTGCAAATTATAAAATTACCACAAATCAGGTGTCACATGGGGGGCTTTGGGGCCCCTGAAGGCCTGGATGCCCAATTTTGTTTTTTTAAAAACCCGATAAAAAATCCCAGTAAACATCTATTTAACTGTCAAACTCAGTCCCATTTCCAAAAAGCATCCTAAAGTTGTATCTTGCTGAAAGTACGCCACACTGCCTCTACCATCTACGATGGTACCGCTCCATATGTTTGCATCCACAAGTTTTCAGAAAACGTGCACAAATATGGTAGAAGTGAACACCGAGTATAGACCAAAAGGAAAAAGAAGTAAACACAGTAATATTTTCACTAGGCTCGTCTGTATCGGCCTGTCCATGATGTCAAACAAGACACACCAAAAAAGAAAAAAAAAAAATAGGCATTCTCGTCTACTGCAGAGCCACGTACACAGCTCTGCTCTACTGGCAATAAGCATGGAGTGTATCACATTTCAGGTGATTTTCCCATGTTTAAAAGAGAAATTAAAAAAACGTGCTAATTTTGGTGGAAAATGGGTAAAGGTCACCAGTGGGAGTCTTTTCATGGGATTTATCAACAATAACAACAATTCACAAAATATCCAACCTTTTTCTTTAAGATGTTTTCATAAATGAGGCCCAGTTTTCACAACCAGCCTGACACCAAAAGTTATTAGATTCCCGTGTGAAGACGATGCTTCTCTTTGCAGATTCAGTTTGTTCCAAAATATCTTGTGCGGAGGTATACGGCGTCTTGAGTTGGAGGCAAAGTAAAGCAGTTCATCTGCCTAAAAGCAGTCATCTCCCTATTGTGTTTGATCGCAATTTCGAAAATATTGCTAAAGTTATGCGCAAATCTGTAATGGAAACCCACCTAATGTCGAGTGTGCAGCAGCTGCAGAGCGTCACACTCGTTTGTCAGTTTTTTTTTACGGCCAGGAAGTGAAGAACTGGCTGTGCAGGTCTGTCCTGTGTTTGAGTACGTCTCTTTGCAGCCACACCAGAGATTCAGACTGAAGAATTCATGTCCACAGTTTATCAAGAGTCTTTCAGGAGCCCTAGCTTCCTTAGCGCCTCCCTACGCGATTCATCTGTCGCTCCCCGTCCAGAAAACTGCACGGTGATGCCTTGGGGACGAAACAGGGAGGTAGATCTGCGCTTGTGTTCATGGAGCGCCGGTTTCTGGGGAGCTACAGCACCGTGGTAGGAGTGACGAGGAGGTCTTGGGGCCGGGGTTGGAGCCGGGGCTTTGACGCTCTTTGTAAGGCTTTCTGACGGGCGGTGTACCCCGGCGGACGGGTTAATTGTTCGACTCTTTACTCCGTAACTGCGAATCTCAATGTGTTGCGGTTCCGATTTGGCGGGCAAGGAATGACTCTTGTCAATATGGGAGCTAAGGATATCGGGAAGGTCGCTCCTGGTCACGACCACAGGAGCAGGAGTCATGACTTTGGTCTTTCCTCCGTAGTGGTTAAACTCGCTGGGGTTAGCCAGCGCAGGTGGGAGGGTTTTGGGTTCAGGGCTGGCTGGAAAAGTTGCAGGTTCGCTCCGGGAGGAAAGCGAAGGGTTGACCATGATAGATTTCCCTCCGTAGCTGTTAAATTCCACCAAGGTGACTTCAGGTGGAGGAGAGAAAGATGGTTTGTTTTCCAAAGGAGGTGAAGAGTAGCTGCTCTGTGTGACCGCCGGAGGCGAGGGACTCGGCTCAAGGTTCCCGTCTTCGTACCTTTTTAGGGAATCTGTCGGCAGAATCTCTGGTTTTCGGTCAATCGGGCTCTGAAGAGGCGCTGTGACATTGGCTTCTGGCACTCTGATGCTGGTTTCTGCTGTTGGGGGATCACTGGCCTCCAGAGGTTTGGCGCTGGATTCTGTAGCTGTGAGAGAATCCAGAGAGGGGCTGTTTGGGTCGGCGAGGAGCAATACGCCCCCAGACATGGCTCGGTTCCTGCTCAGGCCCAGCTTAGACAAAGCCTCCATCCTGGATTTGTCTGGTGACGGGTCCTTGAAGGAAATGCTTCGAGTGGGAGCGTTTCGAGCCTTCTCCTCCACGGGTGGCTGAAGGTTTTCCTGCAGCAGAGGGTGTGACGTTCCCGTTAGGTTTGCCAGCATCTGCGCCCGCCGCTCCTGGATGCTCACGTTGGCCAGTGGCTGGTTCTGGTGCTCTTTGTTGCCGAGGATCACGTTGATGTTAGCAGGAAAGCGGGTAGGCTTGGCCAAGGTAGGAGGACCCTGTTTACTGTGGGGATCGCTGCTGTGGCTCACTGGCTTGTCGGACTCAAGGCTGCAGCGGCGGAGGAATGTGGAGGGATGGAGGTTCGACATTCCACCTGCCTGGTTCTCTGCTATCTGCTGGGCGATCAGGACCGGGGTGGGGATGCATCCCGGAGGATGGTAGGACGACTGGCTGTCTGTCGGCCCAAAGCTTGGAAGGGGAGCGTTGTACTCAGAAGGCAAGCTGTCCGGATCACGCCTCGGCTTCACCTCAAAGTGTCTTTCGGGGTTCTGCACCATACTCTGAAAATCTGTGAGGAACAAAATGCAAAGTTTAGATCTGGGAAAAGGTACAAGATTTCTGGACTGTTGCAGGCACTAGGCGGGTTTCCATTCAGTCATATTCTATGACTTCTCTCATGATGTAACGCGACTTTCCTCAAGCGATAACATCCCAGTAACCATGGCGATGGAAACATTAGCAGATTTATTTGTACTGCAGCGGCTCAATAAAGCTGACCTAATATCACTGTAATTTCTTTGTCTCATATCAGAGTTAAGAAGATCTCGGTCTCTTACACACATACAGTCGTGTTTTGTAGAACGTCACGTGACTTTGTTGTACTTTTTCTTCTTCTTTGGGTTTAATGGCGGTTGGCATCCAATTTGGCACACTTTGAGGGTTAATGGAAACCCATCTACTGAAGTAATTTGGGGGTTTTAGCAACCTGGTGGCACTATGATACAACTGAAAACGTACCACGGTGAGTATTTAACAAACTGCTATCTCAGCACGAGAAATGTATTCCTGGTCAGTGCCAAAGAGGACTTTGTGGTTCTCTGACGCCTAAATTTCTTTTAAAAAATTCCAGACTCTGACTACAAACCTGCACACAAGAACAAACTGCTGTACGGTACCTGGAGTGGTGGGACTGAAGTTCGGCTCTTTGGTCTGCACCAAGTCCGGTTCTGGGCGGACCAGGTAAATAATGTCCTGGTCTTTGGGACTAGGAGATCTGCCCAGGAGGGAGGACACAAGGGCGCTCGTGGTTTGGCGTCCGTCGACTGTCGCAGGCGGCTTCACCTGCCGGGGCCTCCGGTCGTTCTCCTCCAGACTGTCCTCCAACGAGTCGATGGTCTCCTCGAAGAACTGGATACACTCCTGCTCCTCCTGGCTCAGGAACTTGAGCGCATCATCTTCCTGTCGAGACAAAGGGACGGCACGACATTTAGTTTAAAGTAAGATTTTTTTACATTTTTTGAAAAACATTTTTCATTATCTTTCCCTTCGTCGGAGGCTGTTAAGTTACAGGAAAATGACCTGAAAGTAAGCAACAAATTTGACAAGTAAAGAAAAGCAAAAACATTAAAATGACCTGAAAAAAGTGCTAAAAAAAAAAGAAAAATAACAATAAATAAATATTTTATTTTGTAGAATATCTCTTGATGTTTAATGATTAAATTTATAAATGAAGTTTTCTGGACATTTTTCCCTAGTTTTTGGAAAATATTGTATATTAATTTCTTTTCTCTTCATTAAGGGAGCGCCGTGTTGAAGCGCTCCTCTGTGACTCTCATACAGTAGTCGAGTGTACAGACCGAACACAGGCCGGTTTGTTCCTCCAGACGGCTTTCCCACCCTAAATTTAGCTCAGACGGCCCTTTCTCTCTCCTCTCTGCTTCACCTCCGCACAGAGCGGCCTCTGATAATAACACAAAAAGATATCAAATAACCACACGTTTTATTGTCCTGCTTAACTTTGAGGCCTTTTTTCAGATCTGATAAAGATCGAGGACGCTTTTTCAAGCCGAATCACACGGCTGAAGGGAACGGGTAATCCTCTGTGACAACGATGAAACGGCTCAGGACGGAGGTTATTTATGTAGCTCAGCTGCATCAGGAGGAACTCAGCTGTCGAGCCTTTTCTGAAACGTCCCTAAGTCATATTTCAATATTCAGTCTAATCCTGTTCTGAATTCATTTTTTAACTAATATATATTTTTAAAGCTGTCATATAGTGTTGAAAAAGAACTGATAAGAAGTACTGATGGTCGTTTCAGAGAATGTTTGGTCTTTAAAATTGGCCTCAAAGTCCTGGAAAAGTCCTGGAAAAGTCCTGGAAAAGTCCTGGAAACAGCAGAGAGTTTGGCGATGAGGAGTTTTGCTGTCAGACTGTGTTTGACTACAATTAGAGAAGCAGCAGACTGAAGGAAGCTGCTCGTTTGGTTTATTTCAAGGTGATGACCTTCAGCCGGCGGTTTGTTGCTGACATCAGTGTTGACAGCGAGGTTAAAGCTTGTTTTGACTTTGGAGACGGACACAGAGACACCTGCAGCAGCAGCCAACAGAAACCAGCAGAGATAAACGGTGGAGCCGGTTTCAGCCGCTCTCACCGCCGTCTATTGTGGCGAAGCAGCTCAGGAGCTACAAAACTGCGGCCCGACCGGTCGGTCGTGTTGTGCCTCTGTGATGAATGTCATCCCCGAGGCACGGCGAGGGATCAGGCTGCCGGGCAGGTGTAATTTCTCAGCGTCTGTCATGAGTGGCTGCTTTGTGTCAACACGGCTCAGAGACAATAATCAGCTGTTCATCCGATACGCTGCCGTGTTTACCGTTTTGAGGAAACAAAAGAACGTGAACGAGACGGAGCTGCAGCTCACAGGACGCCCAGCTGTAATTACACCAACCTGCGTCCACACAAAAAACGTTTACTCTGGTGTTTGAGGACATTTCTAAGATTTAGGACAATTCTAGGATTTTGAGACATTTCTAGGAAATTTAGGGCATTTGTTGTATTTGAGGACATTTCCAGGATTTGAGGATATTGCTATGATTTGAGGACAATTCTCAGACTCCTAGGATTTTGGGAAATTTCTAGGATTTTAGGACATTTCAGTGGTTTGAGGACAATTCTCGGACTTAAGGACATTTCTAAGACTTTAGAATGTTTCTAAGATTTAGGATGTTCATAGGATTTTATGACATTATGATGTGACGTAAAAGTATTTACATGTAATTTTACTGCATGGCTGGTTTTACAGTTGTTTTATCTGGAAAAATATTTTCTTATTTTATGTTTGAATATGTCGTTTTATTTTTTCTGTAATATTTGAACGAGGCTGCTGCAGAGCTCAGAGGACATCAAGTATCAAGTTTTCTGCAAAGTGACATAAAAGCACAAGAGGATCTCGAATCTGGTGTTTTTTTATTTCAGATACTCACGCTCGGCCTGGAGCTTCGGCCCGCGCCCCCGTTAACCCCGTAGTGGAGCTGAGGGTTCCCCTGCAGACGGAGGTCCATGGTGCGAGGGTCAGAGGTCATCAGGACATCTCACTGAGGGTCCACAATCACATGATGTGTCGCTCCGAAAAATCATAGAATAATCGTCTTTTGTACGAGAGTCTGCAGACACAGAGAGAGACGTCCAACAGCGTCAGCTGACAGTCCAAAGTCAAGGTCAGAGCGGTCAAATCCCAGTTTAAATACTTGTAATTACTATAATACTATATATATAAACTATACAATAAATAATACATTATGGTAATACTATGTAAGCTCAGTCCAGTGGTTCCCAAACCAGGGCTCGGGCCCCTCCAGAGGATCACCAGATAAATCTGAGAAGCTGTTTTGGCAACAACTGAACGGAAAATTACTCAAAATAAGCAAGAAATTAATAAAAAAAAAAGTACCAGAAAATTACCTGAGAATTTTTTTTTTTTTTTTTAAAAAAACAAGCAAATTAACAAAAATGAACAAAAAAAAAGTCATAGCGAAAAAATGACCTGAAAATCTGAAAAAAAAAGAAATAAGATTTTAACAACAACAACAACAACAATAATAATAATAATAATAATATATTTAAAATCATCATTTGAAATATATAATTTTAATAATTATATACAGAGTTTTCTGGAGATTTTTCCCTGTATATATATATATATATATATATATATATATATATATATATATATATATATATATATATATATATATGTATAGAGATTTTGAAAGAAATCACGCCAGTAATTTTCTAATTTCTTGCGAGTTGTGAAACATTTATGACTAAGTAGCTCGTTGCCTTTTTCTGTGTTCTTTGAAAGAAATCTCCGATGTGCTCGAAGTTCAAAGGCTGAAATGCTCGTGAAAGGCATCAAAAAGCAGCTGGAGAAATGTTGGATCAGGTTTCAAGGGGTTAAAAAGTGCTGGAGTCGAGGAATGTTTGGTAGAAAATGAAAAATTCTCAAGTACAATTACCAAAAAGTGAGTAAATGTAGTCAGTTACTTTCCGCCTGTTGCTGCTGTAAACTTGGTGACGGCGCAGAGACACACCTGAGGGACCAGTTCACCTGGAACAGGAAGCTGTAAAACCAGCTCCTGAAGCCGAAACCAGCGCGCACATTCCTCCATGATGCTGCTGCGATAAAAAAACTTCACAAGAACAAGAATCAAATAGTTCCTGGTTGATGTTTGGAGCCAAAAACTGAGCCGACAAGAAAAACAGTTTAGCTGTAAAAGCAGAAATCCTGCTGATGCTGAGACGATGCCGCTCGAGCCCAAAACTGCGGCTCCAAACTCCAGTTTTTATCAGTTTTTTAACTTTCTGTCTGACTCAAAAACAACAACAACAAATCTGTCTTTTTTCTTATGTTTCAGTGTTTTTGGGTTATTAAAGCACCAGCAGAACCAGGTTACATTTACCAAGAACACATGGGTAACATATGATTAATTTATTAATTTAAAAAAATGATTTTTTAATTTTTGCTGTGTTATTTACACAAACTCACGGGCCTATGTGGCCATTTTAATGGCAAAATAATATTACCTTTTCCGGAGCCTTTCTTTTGGGTTAAGAAAAGGTTTTTTTTCTGTCCAGTGTTTTTGTTATTTTCAAGATTTTTTTTGTTTATTTTGACCCAGTTTTTCTGCACAATTATCAAATTTAAAAAAGGAGCAGCAGAAAATCTTTGCTGCACAAAACGACGTGCATGTGACATTCACAACTGCAAAAGATGTGTCTGATTTTATAGTGAATGAATGTGTTTGTTAGGATGCGTGTCTTTGCTCTGGAAAGTTTGACTTCTTCAGACGTCTAAACAGCATCCAAATTAAACAATATGAGAAAGTTTTTAAAAAAGGGGGGAAAAGAGATATGTTGAGGACTTTTGTTAGGTTAAAGGGTCAAAAATCACCTAATTTATATATTTTTTAAAATCTGTGCACACCGTGCCATCATAGGACAATAAAACGCTTCATCATTCATGCGATCTCACCTTTTAACCCATAAAAACCCGAAGCAATGTCACTTTTCTTGTGCTGCTTTCAGATACCTTTTATGAATATTTAATCCTTTGAGTCTTGAGCCAAGTGGTTTGATTTATTTCAAAAATATTGGAAAAAAAGGCAATGAGCAACTGAGAAATGTTCTGGGGATTTCAAGAAATTTTCAGATTTAGAAAAATGTTTTTTTTAAAGCTTTTCTATTTTTCAGATAATTTCCCCGTACTTCTTATTTAAGCCTTGCAAAAATGTTTTGGTCATTTCTTCTTTCATTGTTCATAACCTACTTGTCTTTTTTATTTTAATTAAATCAAGACAATTTTGTCAGGGTTCAAAGGGTTAATCAATCAGAAATCTTTTTTTCTTCTTTTTTTTACAGGTCTTCCATATTGACACAGATGTCTAAATTCTGTATATTTGCACTTTGGAACATGTGAAATAAGACAGTATATTTGCTGTGTCCTAAAAAATACTCTCTTTAATTCTACTTCTTTTATATATTACAAAAAAAAATCATGTAAATAAAAACCAGTTGAAACTACCAGTCCATCCATATATTCAGCTGTATTTTACTACATTGCAGTATTTTTTCCAGTGTATTTATCCATGTATATTAAAACTGTGACATAAATATATCACAGTTGATTATTATAAAAATTATAAAGTGACATTTCCTATTTTGAAGTAAAAAAAAAAAAACCCCCCAATACCCCACTTTACACCTAAACAAAAAAAAAGCGAGTAAAATGAACTTGTTGAAGTATTTGTACACACTGACTCACCTTACAGCTCCTCGGATGGTTCATCATAAAGTCGGACAGAGAAAAAACATCAACATTTATCTCTGAAAATTTTCACTCAAAGAATTTCTCTTCAGACGTCCAACTGCTGCGCTGCGCTCCGTGTGCGTAAAAACACCACGGCGGCGCGTTACGCACCACTTTAAACCGCGAGGAGGCTCCGCCCACCGCCGGCAGGAGCGCGTGTATGTGAGTGTGTGTGTGTGTGTGTGTGTGTGTGTGTGTGTGTGTGTGTGCGCGCGCGCGCGCGCGCGCGTGTGTTCAGGTGTGACACAGAGGAGAGTTATGAGTTTCAGTGGGAGAGGTTCAGGAGCAGTGGGATTATTTTAGTTTTACCTGTTTGACTATTTTTACTAGAAGGACATCCGGGTGGAAAGTAATCGAGTACATTTTGTAGGGGGGGCGGAGTTGTTTGGCACGCAGCTATTTTATGGTGTTTTAAAAGTTTGATTTGATTTGATCTGATTTCTATTTATTTCGAACATGTAAAAAGGAAATAAAGAAAATATTGCACAAAACTTAAAGCAAAATAAATGTCTAAATACAAAATAACTCGCTTCACGAATTCGAAAAGGAGTGAGAAGAAGTAAACTGCAGTAATTTTATTCATTTTTAGATTTATTTTTAATTGAGGTACTGTTATTTTAATACTTTCACCTCTTTCCAGAAAATGATTCAACCAGAAAGTTTACGTATCTTTTCATTAGTTAATTAAGATAAAGTTACGATCACATAACGAGACTAACAAAGTTCACACAGTGTTGAGACATCAGAGGAAGTTTTTTATTCAGTGAATAAGAACAGTTGACTTCTCACTCGTGACTTGTTTGTTTTGAGCGCCGCCTGCTGGCTGCAGCCGCATTACTTCATACTGAGTACACACTGGTCAATACTGCAGTATATACTGCAGTATATGCTGCAGTATATACTGCAGTATATACCGTAGATACAGTATTTAAGCCCACTTACAGGCAATTTTCAGAAATGAGAAATATGTTATTGAGCTGCAAAGGAAAACTGAAACATGTCACAGTTGCTCTTTGCTGTAAATGGGCAAAAAATAATATTAAAAAATCCGAAGTATGCAATGAAAAATGTGAGTTATGCTTCAATGTCAAACAAAATATATAACTAAGCCTATGAAAAATACAGTTAATAAGAGAAAAACAAGATGTTGCTGAACTGACTTACTTTTGCCTTTAAAATCTCAATTATTATTATATTTATGTTCAGGACATTTAACTGTCGAACACACTGGTCCCCAAACTGAGGGTGCAGACCCCCACCAGCAGTTCCCAAAGTAAAAAAATTGCCAAAAATGTATTAATGAAAAAGAAAAAAAGAAAAAATGTACGGGGAAAAAAATCTCCCACTTTAAAAAAAAAAAAAATCACCAAAAAAATTCAAAAAGAAAGAAAAAGTACCAAAAAGTTATAAAGAAAAAAAAGCCAAAAATTTGCTGGCATGCACAGAAAATCGCCCAAAAAATTAAATAAAAAACAATCTTATCTTATCTTATCCTAACCCAATTTGTAGAGAAAAATATAATATTTTTTGAGGATTTTCAAGAAAAAAAACTGTTTTGAAGGAAAAATGCCAAAAAGTTTTAAGGGAAAAAAAATGCCAATTTTTAAAAAAATAAAATAAAATTGCCAAAATGTTCACAAAATAATCACAAATATCAAAATAAAAAAAGATTGCCCAAAATGTTAAAAGAAAGAAAAACATTGCAAAGAAATAATAAATAAAAAATAAATTACCATTTTTTTAAATGAAGAAAAAGTGTTTTTCAAACCAGCACGTCTGCAGGTTTGGGGAGGTTTTTTTTTGTTTTGTTTTTTTTAAATGGCGACCTTTTTTTTTTTTGCGGCCAAATCCCAAAAACATTAATAAAAACTCTCCGGGTCCGGCTCTCTGGTTTCCCAGTTGTCCCTGAACGCCCCTCCCGGCAGCTCGGTAACCCGCGGTCTGCGTCAACAGCTCCGCTCCGTCCGTTTGTTTGGTTCATCCTGTTCGGTACCGGGGAGACAGACACCGCCGGACCGGCCGCTGTCCTCACGGAGCTCCGGTGAGTCCGCAGCTGACGTGTTATCACCGTTAACGGCGTCGTTAGTATCGTTAAATTCAAATTACTCACTAGCTAAAGGACTAGCTAGCTTGTTTAGCCTCGCGCAGATGCAGCATTACGTGGGATGCGCCTATTATCGGACACTGAGCCGTCTGTCGCGCTTGTTCCTCCACTTTTCTGTCAACCAAACCACCAAACTACCTGAACTACAGCGCAAAGGCTCTGTTATCGTTATTAGAATGTGATTTATTCACGATGCACCCCGACGTTTGGAGTTATATCGGTGTAATTAGCTCGTCGTGGCGGTGGGCGATAATGGAAGCAGGGTGTCCCCTCTCAGCAGTAATCCCTCGCTGTGAGAAAACGAATATATTTTAACATTTGTGAGGGCGATAATGTTTCGTTTTGTCGCTTTCTTCGATAAATAAAATCAGTGTTGTCGTTTGAGCGTGAAATGACCGTAATGCTACAGCTAACAGCAACATCTCGCCTCTGGATGATGCTAACAGCGTTAGCTAATCTGATGCTAAAGCTCCGTTAGCATTAGCTCGGCTAACAGAGACGCTTCATGTTTCATGAGTTCAGAGTCACAAAACAGCGTCACGTTTTTACGGTCAGCCGCCGGTACACCGGCTGTGAGCGCGTGCAGACAGGTGCAGAGAGGCTGCTGTCGGTTTAAAGTCGCTCAGTGTTTCTGCCGCAAAGCTTCAGGTCACCAAAGTTTACATTTAGGGACTGTTCGGTATCTGTGAGAGCGGAGGGGGCGGTGCAAACACGGGGGATTTTATTTTGGCATGAGAGGAGGGCAAGTGACTTTAAATGGCTTTTAATGAAACAAATGTGCATTTACTTTGTTTATTTAACGTTCTTCTTTGATATGTAATGATTTTTAAAGAAGCAAATGCTATTATTTTTTAAAATTTTTGTGATGTTTTAATTGCGATATTTACAAGAAAAATATTTTGCATATTTTTGTTCTTTAAAAATATTGGAGATTTTTTTTAAAGAAACAATTTTGGCAACTCTTTGTTTTTCATAAAATTTTCTGGCAGTTAAAAAAAAGCTTTTGGTGATTTTTAAAGAGAATTTGGCAATTTGATTTTTCTTTTAATATTAAGCCCATTTTAAAGAAAAGATTTTGCAGATTTTTTGGGTGATGTTTTATTTTTAAATTTTGGTGATTAAAAAAAAAATTAGGTGTTTTCCCCCTTGAAAAATGGGGACAATTTAAAAAAA
>NC_056484.1:491715-499215 GCF_008729295.1 Plectropomus leopardus
TCTCCTCCCTCACCTCCTGTCTCCTCCCTCACCTCCTGTCTCCTCCCCCTGACTTCCTAAGTATACCCAGGTGAGCTGAGCAGGGAGTGGCTCACAGAAGAAATCTTCTTGTTCTCACTTTGTCCTGTTTGTCTCACAAAGACGACGGTTTAAGTCCCGCTCAGAGGCGTCTCACGTTTGGATTTCCTTCATAGAAAGACTGTGCTGAACAGGAGCCATGGGGGCACTGCAGTGTATCAAATACCTGGTGTTTGTTTTCAACTTTCTCTTCTGGGTATGTAGTCAGAGACACACGGCCGGCTGCGGCTGATACGTGACACTCGTGGTGATTTCCTGCTGCTGTTTGAAGGCGTTTTGCTGCTTCCTCCATTAAGGGTTAAAACTGGTTTAAGTGACAAGAGAAGTGAACATGCGCTCAGTTGTTTTTAGTTTGAGGAGTTTGTGTGTTTGATTTGAAAGGCTGCTTAATTTGTGTTTTCTGGAGTGTAAATTTTGATTCAAACCAACTAATGAATCAATATTCGAAGAAAAAACAACCTTTTTTGGCCTGAAAATGCTCCTTGTGGTGAGAGTTACAGGTTGATTGTGTGAGTAAATTCACCTGCTGTGTGTGTGTGTGTGTGTGTGTGTGTGTGTGTGTGTGTGTGTGTGCGTGTGTGTGTGTGTGTGTGTGTGTGTGTGTGTGTGTGTGTGTGTGTGTGTGTGTGTGTGTGTGTGTGCGTGTGCATGTGCGTGTGTGTGTGTGTGCACTCTGACAAAACAGTGCCTGGCATGATAGTAAAACACGTGGTGTTCCTTGCTGGAGGAACAAAATGTTTCCCACACAGTTTAATATAAACTGAATGTGAAATCTGCTGTTCTTCAGTGTTTGTATGGTCTTAATAATCCTGGAAAAGTCATGGAATTTACAAATGGCAATTTTTCAGGCCTGGAAAAATGTTGGAAAACTAAATATACCGTGTTTCACGAACCTGTTTAATAATACTTAATGTGTTCGAGGACTGTTGGACATTTGTGGGCCAGCAGGTTGGGAGGGTTTTCTTTAAAAATTACCAAAAACAGTTTTAGAATAAATAAAACAGCCATTTGTTAAATGAGACTTTTGTTTTTTCATTAAAAATCACCAAATATTTTGGAAGACAAAAAATGACCATCAAATTTTTTGCCAAAAAGTTTTAAAGAAAAAAAAGAGAAAAGATAGTCTTTAATCACCAAAAATTATTAAGGAAAAAAAAAAAAAAAGTTTTTCTTTGAAAATCACCAAAAATTTGAAAAATACATCACCAAAAAAGTTCAAAGAAATAATTCACAGTATTGTTATTCAAAAATCACCCCCCCAAAAAATTTGAAGGAAAAAATGAATGGCCTTTAAAAAAAAAAAAAAAATTCACCAATAAATTTTAGGGAAATAAAGCAAACTTTTTCTTTTAAGAAAACAATGCATGTTTTCTTTTTTAAAAAAAACAGCAGTAAAGTTAAAGTTAGATGCCCCTCCCCTAAAAACATAAGTGCTTGAAAAATGATTTGACATGCCTCCCCCTTTTTGCACCATATTATGTAGTAATGGAAAAGAACAGATGAAGAGTATTTGTGGTCGTTTCAGAGAATATTTGGTCATTAAGTCCTGGAAAAGTCCTGGAAATGTAGAGGTAAAAATGTGTGTGAACCCTGTTTAATCTCTGTGGTCTGTTTACGGCGTCAGAGGAACACACGGACTGTCGGTCTGTGTTTAATCACTGTTTTGACAGTCTTTGCTCTCAGGGCGATGCAAAGAGAGGCATCAACATCAGATTAAATTTATTTATTCTCAAACTCTCCTGGCTGCGCTGTAGACAGATCGGGCTCCTTGTGTCTGTGTCTAAAAGACTACATTTCCCACAAAGCCACAGAGGATATTTCCTTTACTAGAAACGTGTCTCGTTTGTGATGTTTGTGCACTTTCGTTGAAGCTTTTAAAAGCAGCACAACATCTCAGCAATAATTGACGAGGTTTTTGTGTTTGTGGTGCTGATGTTGCTGCAGAGTCGGAGGCGTCGGCCTTTAGGTAACAGCGGTTTTTTCCAGGACAATTAAACCAGCTCGTTGTTGCCTTGACGACACAAACACACAAACTGTCCTCAGAGGGTTTGCTGCACATTAACACCAATATCCATCCATCATTCAGGACTCACGCTTCCTGTTTTTCTCTTTTGAAACTTGAGCAAATTGCCAAGTTTTTAAAAGTGGCGATGAGCCACGTTAAAAGAAATGCCCTAAAAATGTTCAATAATTTTGTGAAAAATAAAATAATTAAAGAAAATGTAATTTAAAAAAAATAAAGAAAATAAAAATCTCAAGAAAGTGCTAAAAACAGATAATGTAATACATTTGTTTTTTTAGTTGTTTTTTTTTCAGTAACAATTTTATATACAAAATAGAGAATTATACATTTGTCTGGACATTTTTGCCCTTGTTTTTTGATCATATCTAATTTTTGGATCATTACCTCATCAACTTTTCCTTGCAGCTTGAGGGACATTTCTCCCAAAGTTGCTGATTTTTTTCCTGTGAAAAAATATTTTCTTCTAGTTTCAGACGTTTGAATGCACACAATGAAAACATTATGTCAAATGATAAACTAAATTAAGTCTCCATGGCCTCTTCGGCACTCCATGAATACCCGTAAGATAGAGAGAACTTTGTGTGTTTAGCAGGGCTGAATATTTGGCTTAAAATGACATTTGTGCAAATATGAGCAGCTCTGCAGGCCGCTGTATCAGCTGATGCATAAACAACGTGAACGCACAAAAAACATGCATGCGCCTTTTCTCAAACGGAAACTTTTATCTTTTTTATAATAATGTGCCTGCATGTTTGCGTACACACGGTTTAGTCAAGGATCTACAGTTTCATGTATCTGGCTCCAGACGTTACAGCACAGAGTGAATAAATATCTTTATTTTCAGCACACTTGTGTAGAAATTTGTCATGTCTTCTTGATGTTGCCTGTACTGAAATGAAAGATAAATGAAAGCAGCAGTAACAGCAGCGTAAAGTTTAAAAAGTGACAGTGGTGCACGTGCAGCCAGAGGATCAGTGTTGTTTGTAGTGTGTGTCTGTGGTTGCAGTGACGGAGGGCGTGCGCTCGTACTTCCTGTAAGATGCTGTGTGGTTGTGCAGGGCGGTCATGATGGAAAACGCAGGTCTGGATAAAAAACTTCTCCTCAGTCTATTAGTGTCGGATCTTATTATGTTTGGAAGAAAGCAGCAGGTCAAACAGGGAGTGGTCGCTTAGTGTGGCGTCTCTTAAAACAGTGAGACTCAACTTACGGCCCACAGGCCAAATCTGGCCCCTGATAGGGTCTCTGGTGGCCCCCCCAAATATTTTATAATTCACAATAAAAATAAAGTGATTGACTCTGTGAATAGTTTTTGTCCTTTTAGTCTCCATAAGGTGTCAGAGACATAAAACAGCATCAACATAGAGCTTGTTGATGAAAAAAAGAGCCAGAGGAGGACACAGCTGAGACACTGATGTCCTAAAATGCTAGAAATGTCCTATAATCAGAGAAATGTCCTGAAATCTTAAAACATCATAAAATATGAGGAACGTCCTAAAAGTAGAGAAAAATCCTAAAATCACAGAAACTTCCTAAACTCCTCAAAACGTCCTAAAATCTTAGAAAAATACTTAAATCCTGGAAACATACTGAAATCTGAGAAATGTCCTAAAATACTTGAAATGTGCTTAACTCCTAAAGACATGTAGGCCTATGGGGTTGCTGCGACTGGCCCCCGGCCCCCCGGTCATTTGACAGAAGTGGCCCCCGGGCAGATCAGGGTGTTTGTGCTGCAGAGCAGCTCCTGGCTGTCTGAGGACTGCGTGTCGTGTGCAGATATAAAAAAATAAAGGTGAAGAGTTTGGGGCTCAGCTCAGAGCTCCATGTGCTTCCTGCGTGTTTTAGAATAAAATGTTGAAATGTGTGATTTTTCATTTGTAAGATTCCTGTTAAAATGTGAAAGAACAGGTTTCACCAGACGGGTCACTCCCAGTTCACCGTCCCCTGAGCAGGCGTCCGTCACCGCTGGTGTCACGGTGGGAAAGTCAGAAAGATGAGAGAGATAAAAGTTCGAAGAGCCAGCGGAAAATCTTTGTTAGTTAATTTCACCCGCAGCAAAGTCACGTTCATGATGACACCGACAAAACCGCCCAGTCCACGCGCGACGTTACGCTGTGTTCACTTTAACCGCTGCAACGTACTGCGGCTGCAATAATTCATCAAATAGATCTTAACTTCTAAATTTAATGTCAAATAATTTGATGATTAATTCATTGATTTAGATCATTTTTATGAATGAAGTCAAAATCCTCTGATTCCAGCTAGTTAACCCTTTGAAACTTGGAGCGACAAAGGTTTTGTTGTGCTGCGTTCAGATGCTTTTCAAAAAAACACAAACTGCAAGAAATCAGAAAAGGTGACGAGAAAATGACTTAAATTATTTTTTTTTAAAGAGAGAAAGAAGTTAGTTAATTAGTCACTTTTTATGTATAATGTTTTCTGGTGTCTGTGACCGTAAAGTGATTACTTTTGTGTTGTGGATTAAAAAAAGACATTTGAGCAGTAAAGAGATTATTAGAAATTGTCAAAAAAATCTATAAATGTGTGTCTGTGTGTGTATATAGTTGTATTTTTAGAACAGTTTCTTAAGGTCAATTTTTTGTTTATTTCTGTTTTTTTATGTTTCTCCTTTTTTAGTTTTTGCTTATTTTCAGGTAATAATTCTCTTGAAAATGTTTAATAATTTCTTGCTTCTTTTGGGGGGCGCGTTTGTTAAGTTGCTCATTGCCTTCTTTCCATGTTTTTGAAAGTTGAGGTAATTTTTCTTAGGTTTTAAAGGGTTAATAATGAGTAAAAAAAAATTAACCCAGCAGTTAGTGTTGACTTTCCACGTTGTGCTCTGTGTGTGTGAACTGCAGGTTCAGTGTGCACATGCACACTGAATGTACTGTGATATATCTGAAAGCGTGTTGTTAGTGTACATTGAACACGGCTTTAGATCGACTGCAGAGTCGCAGTAAGTCTCAGCTGGACAGAAGTGAAGCAGTTTGAAGCTGCGTGTGACGGTCGTGATGGACGACGAGGCGTGTCTCCGTCTGAACTCAGAGTTTAGTCACAGTTTACGGAGTCGTGCTGACTGATCTGTAGGTGTGACCGAGAGTCGAATTAGACCGTAAAGACTTTTTTTGCCTCAAGGACTCTCACTCTAAAGAGAGTTGGTTGTTAACTTGTACTGTATCGGGATGTTTCATCACATTCAAGTCACAGATATTTATATTCCTTAAGAGGAATTTAAAATTCTGGTTCAGCTGTCCCGGACAGTCCCATATTTCTGTGTTCGGTAACATTGAGGATATTATTTAAAGACTTCTAATGATGATTTACTTTTAAGTCAGCTCCTGAGAGTCATGCTTTGTGACAGTTTGGTACAGTGCTCTAAATACTACAGTACCCATAAGCCTCAGATGCTGTTGCAGTGGAGAAGAAACTACAGTGACTGTGTGAATCAGAAAAATAGAGAATTTTAAAAAGTAATGGAATTTGTAAATAGCAATTTCCAGGTCTGGAAAAGTTTTGTAAAAACTAAATATACACCCTGACAATTTTCTGAAAAGTTATGGAATTTTGTTTCACAAACCTGTATAATAACACATAAAATCACCCAAAAATTTTAAAGAAAGAAAGAAAAAAAATTGCCAAAATTATTTCTTTAAAAGGCACCAAACAATTTGATAGAAAAATAAATTACCTTTTTTTTTTAAATCAACAGTTAAAATAAAAATGCATTCCAAACATCTTTCCTTCAAAAAAATGACCCAAAGTTTTTAAAGAAAAATGTATTTATTTTTTAAATCATCAGAAAAAGAAAGAAAAAATTGCCCTCCAAACACCTTAAAAATAACCCCAAAGAAAAATAATGAACAAATGAGTTTAAAGCGCCCAAATTTTGTAAAGAAAAAGTGACATCAATTTTTTTAATGCAAAAACATGCCCTCCAAACCAGCTGCAACCATGTTTTCTTTTTTTAAAAATGGTAGTAAAATAAATTTAAGATACAATCATATTTACTTAACATGGTCCCCACCTCAGTGCTTAAAACATTATTTGACATGCCTTCCCCTTTGCCTTTCTGTAGTTTTACAGCATTTTTCTATTAACAGTCAATAAAAACAAGTTAGTGACGAAAATTCAGCTGCTGGTTCATCACAGATGGTGTGTGTGCACGCTGGTGTGTTGGTGTGTGTGCACGCTGGTGTGTTGGTGTGTGTGCACGCTGGTGTGTTGGTGTGTGTGCACGTTGTTGTGAGTCACAGTCATCAGACGGCAGCAGGAGGCGTCCTGAGGACGTGTTGGGACACAGTGCTGACAGGGAGCTGGAAGCCTCGTCTCAGGCGTTTGTGTGTCCTGTTGCACAACAACGCCGACGTCAGCGGCGTGCGGCGGGATGTGACGGGAGATATTTGGGTGGTGAAAAAGTGTTGATGTAAACTTGAGTTTAGTGGTTGCTGAGGAGATAGTGAGTCAAGTCTGAGGGTCATTACTGCAGTGAACACACACACACACACACACACACACGTCTGCTCTCAGGGTTATTGACTTAATAACGTGTTCATGAGTTCTGGATACGTGATCGTGAATAAACTCAGTTTTTAAGTTTTCAGTGTTTTTCCAAAATAAGAGAATCACAAAACACTACAAAATAAATACACCAAAAAATAAAATCTACCGTCTCATTGTGGTGAACATTTTTCTTTCATTCAGAAACCTTTAAGAAGTTTGTCATTTACACGGTAAAAACACAGCGGTTTATACTATACCGTGATATTCCTAAAATGCCAGTCTCCCGTCACGCAAAACGATAAGAAAACTAGATAAGAATAATAAAATTAGTTTTATTAGAAAATGCAAATGAATCATTTGAAACCTGGATCGAGGTCGCTTTTCTGCTGCGTTCAGGCGCCTTCACAAACATTTAAACCTTTGAAATTATCGTCCTTTTTGTCGTCCTCTTTGTTATCTTCGTTTTTTCCATCTTCCTCGTCTTCTTCTTGTCTTATTCATATTCTGATAATTTTGGGGGTAATGTCTTGCGCACTGACTCTGCCTGTTTTCCATGTTTGTTTGTTTTTTGGGAAATCAAACCAGTTTTCTCAGGTTTCTGAGGGTTAAGCAACACTGAAACAAATGTAAATGTGGCTGAGCTGATGTTGATGGGCCGGTTTTTAAGAAAAGCTGCTGGCTGATCAGGTTCCTCTGGTCGGGTTTGGTGTGTACCCTCAGAGAGTTCGGTGCTGATTCGGGACGTAGCTGTTTGACCTGAAATTATAATGTGGATTAATATGTGAACAGTTGTCTTAAAATATGTGATTTAATTGAATTTAATGAAATTTTTATTTATTTTATTTTATTTTATTTTATTTTATTTTATTTTATTTTATTTTTTATTTTATTTTATTTTATT
>NC_056484.1:504215-558201 GCF_008729295.1 Plectropomus leopardus
GTGATATAATCTATTCCACCCTCAGCCTCCAGGCTGTGAGACTGCTGAACTCTCTCCCCTCCTGAGGAGAGTGAAGTTATTAATTCTACCTCTCATTTGTGCAATAATAACCCCACAGCTGCTACAGTGTTTTTGCTTACACAGTTTATATACTGGTTATTCTATTTTTGCACTACACTGTTTACACTGTTTATTTACTGATTATTCTGTTTTTGCACTATTTATTCTGCTGTTTACATTCGGTTTATCTGTTTTCTCTCTACTGCACTCATTACTATTTTTGCTCTTGCTTTTTTTTTCTTTTTTAGTTATATAGACTATATTTTTAATTCTTTAATTCTATTATAACTCTGTTGTGCCTGTGCACTTTACTGTTTGCCCTGTCCTGTCTGATATCTGTCTACGCATGGGATAGTGAGAAAAGTAATTTTGATTCCTTTGTATGTCAAGCACAGGTGAAGAAATTGACAAATAAATCTGACTTTTGACTTTTAATCTGCTCAATATGTAGTATATTGAAAATAATTTATTTTTTCTATCTAAAAACTAGTGACATCATGATAAAAACCTGGCATTTAAAGGGTTAAAATTCTGAAAACTATTGAATATTTGATATTTATGAATACGACGATGGATGTTGGCTAAAAACTCAATGAAAGTAGAAAATAAAAATTATATTATTGAAAGCTTGAATTTGAAAAGTGTATATGTAAATAAAACTATGGTGCAGTTCATCAAAGTTTTACAGTGACAGTGAATCCAGCTGCAGATATCGGCTGTGTTTTTAACCCCGTGTTTTCCTGTGTTTCTCTCCTCAGATCTTCGGGATGATCTTCAGCATGATGCTCTGCTGCGCCATCAAGAGGTCCAGAGACTTCGTCTAAAACTCGACACAAAATCTCCTCCGTCTTAACTTCTGTGTCCTCACCTCCACCTCCGCCACTTCCTGTCTCTTTAATAACAATCGTCTCTCAGTTTCCCCGCTCGCTCCGTACAGGATGACCTCACCGCGAGAGTACGGCGCCGCAGCAGCAACCACGCCCACAAAACACCCCCCCATCAACGAAATGTTTTTATTCTGGCACCCGAAATAATCAATGTGTTTCTGTCATCAAGTCACAGAGCAGGTCTGCAGGTCATCGAGTCACAGAGCAGGTCTGCAGGTCATCGAGTCACAGAGCAGGTCTGCAGGACTGCAGGACTGCAGGTCTGCAGGACTGCAGGTCTGCAGCGCTGCTGGTCTGCAGCACTGCAGGTCTGCAGGACTGCAGGTCTGCAGGACTGCAGGACTGCAGGTCTGTGCTGCCCCCTGGCGGACACTGGAGATCACCTCATTAACTCGCCACTGTTGATAAAAATCACTTTTTTTGTGTAAAAACGTGTTTCAGAAAAGTTTGTCGCCTGAGTCCGTTTGTGGTCTAACAGGCTTTTTGCAGCTAACTCGATTTTACTGCAACACTTTTTTGTTTTTTTTGTTTTGTTTTTGCTTGTTTCTTAAAGTTTTGTGTTTTGACTTTTATAAAAAGCAGAACTGCAGCGTTTTATGCAAATATTGTGATGATTGCAGTTCAGATATATCTTTAAATGCCAAATAAATGAACTAATGAACAATGATTTGAGTCGAGCTGAGACTTTGTGCCAATGGCCGGAAAACATTTGGTGATTTAAATTTAAAAAAAAATTAAGAAATCATTCATCATTCATCATCAAAATTAGATGTAGTTTGATGTTACGTGTAGGTGACGTCTGTTAACCCTTTGAAACGTAGACGGACGTCAGTTTTTCTTGTGCTGCATTTCACCTTTCACAAATATTTAGGCCACTAAAACCTGAAAAAAAAAAAATTCTCTTTAAAAACATGGGAAAAGGCAATTAGCAAATTCAAAGAAACTGGGAAAAGGTGAGAAGAAAATAAAGTGAAAATTTATGTTAAGAAAGGAGAGAAATAACAGAGAGAATTATTAATTTTTTTTTAAAGGGAAAATGAAAATGTCCAGATTCTATATTTATGATTATTTCCTTGTTTGTTTTTGGTTTGTATTGTCCTTTCTTCTTTCCTTCTTTCTTTTTTTCTTACTTTATTTTTTAAACGTTAAAAAATGTCTTTCATTTAAAATGTAATCCAAATAATGTCTCAAACAGCCAAAATGTTAAAATAGAAGAATAACAGTTTCTTCCACACAAAGCAAGTGTTTAAGAAGAACAAAATTAAAATGCAATTTTAATTATTTAGTCTTTGTTTCTTCTTCTGTGGTACTCAAACTCGATCAAACAGTTTAAAATAAAAAAAAACAAACAACAAAAGTCCAGAGGCGGTCAGAATACAGCGTTATTTATTCCATAAAACAAATGAAATAAATAAAAAAATGAAACACATGGCTTTCACAATCCTAAAGTCGTGGCGAAGTTTGTTTCACACTGAGCTGTTTGTTTTCAGGTGTTTGTTCACTGCAGCTCGTCTGTAAACAAACGCTACAAAACAAACAGGAATGCAAAGAGACGAGACAAGCTCGAGTCCGCTGATATTCGGTGTTTTCTGTCAGAGACGGACCAACGCTTTGTCGGTTTTTGGTCTTTTCAGTCTTTTTGGATTAGTTGACAGAAAAACAGAGAATAACAGCAGTGTCTTTCTGTAACATCTGAGGCCAGAAAGAAACTAATTTTTTAACAATGCGTTGACAACCAGTCCAAGCATTTTCTTTTTTTTTTTAATATTTGGGCAATTTTTAAAGAAAACATTTTGGCAGTTCTTTTTCTTTCAAATTCTTGGGTGATTTTTATTCATTTATTTTTTTAAGAAAACATGCCTTCCAAACTTGCGAGCATGTTTTCTTTAAAAAATCACCAAAAAATGACAAACAGAAAATGTAAAAACTGAAATTGTTGGATTTTCATATTTCTAATGGTCCTTCATCTTGTATTTATTAAAAAAAAGGGGGGGTTGGCCTTTTTTTTGTAATTATTTTGTCTTTGGCGATTTTTGAGGGGGAAAAATTGGTCTCTTTTCTGTCTTCTTTTCTTGTTTTAAAGGGGTGTTTTTCTTTTAAAAAAATACCAAAAATGTGTTTTAAAATCCAGCTCAGATTTGTGATCGGCAGAATTATTAGTGCAAACTGTAGATGGCAGAAAACATCATGTAAAGATCCGCTGTGATGTCCAGCTTCAGTGGGACGCCACGACGATTGTTCCCATTCATTGGTGCTGCAGCTGTTTGTGTGTGTGTGTGTGTGTGTGTGTGTGTCCATTCTTGTACTTGCACATAGTGAGGACTTCAACATTTTAAGATCTGAGCGAGGACCTCCTGGGAAAGCGAGTACATTTTGGCCGGTCCTCTCTTCTTCAGAGGCCTGTCTAAGGTTTTGAACACATTTTGTAGAACATTTCTAGGATTTTAGGTCATTTCTAGTATTTTAGGACATTAGTGTCTTATCTAGGACCTCTGTCGGGGGTGTTGGGGAATCTCCACTGGCTCTTTTTTTGATCAACAAGCTCTATTATTGCTGTTTTATGTTTCTGACACTTTATGGAGACTAAAGGGACAAAAACAATTCCCAGTGTTAATCATTTTATTTTTATTGTCAATTAGAAAATGGTTGGGGGGGGGGCACCACGGGCCCTATAAGGGGCCGAACAAAAGATGTGAGGTCACTAAACATGTCAGTTTAGTGTGTATGGGCCTTCTGCATTTAGTTGTGATGATTAGGGGTCTGCATTATTATGAGGGTCCTCACAAAGACAAAACCACAGAAATATGTGTGTGTGTGTGTGTGTGTGTGTGTGTGTGTGTGTGTGTGGCTTAGACATGGGTGTAATTTAACCGACGCTTGGTGCAAAAATTGGCAGTCAGTCGGTGTAACTCAGCATTTAGATTTAGTTTGTAAAAATCCTGATGTGGAAATTATTATATTATAATTAATTCAATCCGACGCCGACGATCAGATAAACCGAAAAGAAGCAGAAAGAGAAATACAAACGGTTGCATATATTCGCCACAGGAGCCTGAAGCTCTTTGTGCTATTGCTGTGAGCTAGTTTGTTCTACAGTTTCTACAGTACTGAACTCTGCGTCTCTGAGTGTGTTCACTACGTCTGCAGTTAGAGGAAAAATCTGCCCCGATAAAACCTCAACACTTAAAAACGTTTCCATGTGAACACAGACAAACATTCAGTTTGACGGCAGAAATTTTTTTTAAAAAAAGTCAGTTACAGAGTCATTCACAGATTCAAAGACAGGAATTCAAACAAGTTTTTGAGGATTCAAGGCTGAAGTCAGTCAGAGAAAATCTAATGGTGCATTCAGGCGATATTCGTCAACTAAAATTTCCATGACGCTCCACTTAAGTGCCTGAAACGGGTTTTACACACCAGTAATAAACCTAAAATAATCAATCAATCTTTTAAATTATTTAACTTTATCTTGGTTTCAGAGTTTGCTGTTGAGATGAAACAATCAGTCAATTAATAAATTAAGCAACTATTTTAAATATTAGCACCTGGATCTACATCAGTTTTCTTTTTGCCTTCGCTACCGTTTCAATCTCTGAAACCTGAAAAAAAAAGGAATTTCTTACAGAAACACAGGAAAAAACATAATGAACAACTTGGCAAGAAATATCCTGCAAACTGAAAAAAAGTAAAAAAATTCTCATAATTACCCATTTCAAGAATTTATAGAATAACTATATATTTTTAGCACATTCTTGAGGTTATTTTATTCTTTCTAAAACAGTATTTCAGGGGCACACAACTTTAAATGGCTTTATTTGTGTTTATTTTACTGATGATTTTTAAAGGGAAGAAAAGGCTTTTTTTTCCTCTTTAAAAATTTTAATGGCAATTTTTGAAGGAAAAAATGTTAGAGATTTCTTTTCTTAATTGTTTTGTGATTTTTAATCTAATTTAATTAATTTAATAATCGTTTATTCATTACTATGATAGCTTTTTAAAATATGTGTTATCCAAATTATAATTTTTAAGCCCTGGGTGGGGACTTATGTTTTTGATTTAGCCTTTAGGGGAAGGGTGTACAACTTTTAAAGGCCGTATTTTGTATTTATTTTACTGACTAGCCATTTTTTTGTCTTTAAAAGTTTTGGCAGTTTTTAAAGAGATTTTTTTTCTTAGATTTTTTTTGTGATTTTTAAAGAAAAGGAATGAAAAACATTGTGCTTTCTTGTTGTAGGCGAACGTAGTGCATCAGATCCTGTTTGTACAAAACTTTATGTTGAGTAGCGCAGAAGTGGGACAAAGGACACGTCTGTTATTTCAGCCTCCAGTGGTGCCTTCAAAGGTCCACGTCAGGTGATGTTAGATCTTTGACCCCGAATGCACCATTAAACCAAAACACATCGTCTGACTGGAGTCTGCAGGAACATCAGGAATGATCATGAAGTCAGAAATTTGGTCTTAAACAAACTTTTAAAGGAGGTGTTGCTCGACATGAGACACAGCTTGTCTGATTAACCTTTTAAAACCCTGAACCGTGATCAAATTGGTGTGATTTCTTTCAAAAACATGAGCAACTTCATAAAAACTGTTCCAAAGATTGCAAACAATTAGTAGATTTTAGAGTATTTTAAAAAAGCTGTGGAAAAATTTCCAGAGGACTATGTTTCTAATTAATTCTATAATATTTGTTCCAAAAATTGCAAGAAATGAGCAGATTTAGAAAAAAGCCAGGGAAAATGTCTAGGGAAAAAATAAAAGTTGCTTTGTCTTTGTTTTTTCTTAATTTTTACAAGTCAAGTATTTTTTTAAAAATAATTTCTTGCTTATTTTGGGTCTTTTTTTTCATTGCTGCCAATTTACTCAGGTTTCAAAGGGTTAACATAAAAGCAACAATTTCCCTGCCTTTTTTATCCTGTTTAAACTTATAAATACAGTAAATCAGACACTTGAGGTCAAAGAAAAACATGTAAAATATGACGTTAGAGAGAGAGGACGGGGCAGATATTTCCTTTAACTTCATCTTCATCATATTAAACTCATGTATTCAGAGTTTTTTGTGCTTCATGTGACTGTAAATAATGTTTGTGTGCCTGTAAACACACCTGACGGTTCCTGCAGCAGATTTACGGCCTCTAACACGTGGTACATCATGATTCCTAAACCGTGACGCTGTCGCGCTTCACGCTTCAGCACCAGCGAGTCTTCGTCCACACTGGACCCGTGAACTGGTTTCTGGTCCAGGAATCTTTCCAGTTCGCTGCAGGTCAGGTGGACAAGTCATTCAAGTTAGTGCGAGTCGAGTCCGTCTCTCCGTGTTGTCCTTTCCGCGTGTCAAGGCCATGACGTCTTCCCTTCTTCCTCCTCGTCCTCCTCGTCTTTACCTGACGTCGTGGAAGTAGAGGTTGGCACACAGACACAGCAGCACGATGGACGCCAGCATGTAGTAGATCAGGTTCCTGAATTTAGGCTCCAGGTCGCCCTGCCGGTACCAGAATATCTGACGGACACAGACATCGTGAAATATTATTGTTTTTGTTTTTCACTAATTTCAAAGAAAAGAAAGAAAAAAAGTAGTTCAGCTTAAAATAATTTCACCGGATTTTTTATTTATTTATAAAACAAATGAAAACATATAAATACATAATTTATTTTTAAAAATCTAACCAAATCAGTTTAAGTTTATATTACCGAGCCACAAAACCTTCTTTTCCACAGTTCATAACAATTCTTCAACAAACATCAAGTGCCAAAGATTTTGAACAACCGTTACATGGACAATTGTTTTTTAAAATAATGTGCACAACCAATACGCACGGAGGTGGCTCTTAATAGCGCCCATACCACTGATTCATCACATGTACCTGTTAGCCAGGCATCACCAACTGGCGGACCGCGGTCCAGATCCGGACCAAAACTTCGTCCGATCCGGACCGCGGCCAAGTTGTAATAAAATGTAAGAATGAGAACGATGTTTTTTAAGGAGTAGTGCTGGGCAATAAATCAAAAAATAATCAAAACCGACAGAACCTCTAACCAACATAATCTTACCCGTGTGTGTATTTCGGTTATTAAAAAATTCTATTAACCCTTTCCCCACCGGGGCTGCCAACTCCCACGCATCTGCCGTGCGTCTCGCGTTTGGGCTTTGTCTCACGCTCTCGTGACATCGAGGAAAATCTCACACCAAAACACAGCGAGGGCAGAAGTGTTGGAAATTTTACTGACTGGACCTCTTTGAGTTTTAGTAGAATAGGTCCTCCATCTGGTGATCATGTTCAATGGCTGACAGAAAATACATATTTAAACCCAAATGAACCTGATGATATCTTCATATCTCACTGAGGAGTCAAAGGGAACTTTAAGCTCGACAGAAACAGTGATTTCATGTATATCGTGATACATATCGATATCGACTGATATGAAAAAAAAACTTGTGATAACTTTTTTCCATATCGCCCAGCTCTATGTCAGTCAAAAAAGGGTGAAAATCCCAAATTGTTCTGTTTAAAATTCTATAAAACAAGCAGCAAATTGTCCCATTTTGAGAATCTAAGAACATAATGATTTAGTTACCAGCACTATAGTGGATCCACACGCTAACAGGATGCACACGGCGAAGAAGACATTTAGCGGTTTTGGAGGCAACGAGGGGAACACAAAAGAACTGATGACAGTCACCTGAAACACAAAACAGCACAAACATTATCAACAATAAATACTAAATATCTACAATTTAAACAAGTCCTTCAAATGGTTCTAAATAATCTGAAAACTTTGGGTTTTCCAGAGCAGTTAAATCGATGTCACCCCTCGAGATCCAAGGCAATAAGCAACTTAAAAAGACTTTGACCAAAACTTGGTTTCAAAAATAGTTACAAGAAAATTGCCTTAAAATTGGCAACAAAAACCAGTTAAAAAAACCCAAACATTTAAAAAGCTGAACATTAAAAAAAATATATATGTCTAAATTTTTTTTCGTGACATAATTTGGAAGTGTTTCCTTTTTTTAATTGTTTGTAAGTCTTTTTCTTGTTACCTTTTTTCACTGAGTTCTGCAGCGTGTTGGACATTTTTCCACCATGTTTTCAAAAGCAATCAAATGAATTTGCTCAAGTTTCAAAGAGTTAAACAGCGTCTGAACGCAGCACAAAAACACTGATATCAGAGAGTTAATCAGACAGAGCTGAAGGTGTGTGTGTGTGTGTGTGTGTGTGTGTGAGTGTTGTGACATTTTCACTCTGCAGAAGGAGAAGTAAAAACAGATGAGTCATTGTTTCATCCGCAGACAGTTTTCTCCTATCAGCAGTCAGATACAGATTTGTTTTATTAGATTATTAAAGTAAATCTCAACATGGAAAATTGCTCAAATGGTGATTCGTGCGGATCTCGTGGCGCCACGGTTCAGCCTCTGATGCTGAAACAAACTATAAAAGAGCTGAATGAGTTTAAAACATGAGGAAATCGATCATTAAAGGGCACTTGATGTTTGCAGTAAAGCAGATATGCAACACGAGCACCAGCAGACTCTTGCATAAGCCCGAACTAAACTCTAATAACACGCTCAGTATCGCCACGCCAGGATTTTAACGGTCACAAACGGACACATCAGATCAGTTACGACCGTTTAAGAGTTAAAAGGAGCTCTGTGCAGCCTGTCGAATGCTGACGGCGGGAATAAAAAAGCTAAACGCATTCCAGGAGGAGCACATCACGCCTCCACATTACTGCATTCACAGAGTTCAGAACTGAGCGTCCCGTAACTCTTCGTTTGTACTCGTCGCCGCTCCCGTCTGCTCGAACACGACAGCCGGAAAACATTTAAAACATTTAAAAACCACGTCGCTGCAGCGGCTCTGAAATCTGGTTTCAGCTGAACGTGTTTCCACAGAGCGAGTCAGCTGTTAACGATGCTGGTGATGCATCAGGGCCGATTCTCAGTACCTAATGAGACCGAATGTTTGGAACCGATACTCAACAATACAAATACGAACATTTGTCGAAGTTTAGAATTTGGAAAACAGAAAACTTCACAACAAAACTCATTTTAAAGTCTCCTGCAGACTGAGAGATTTTTGCAGTACGTTTAGAGCAGCTTCACTCTGCGACGTGGATCTGAATAAATTTGGGTACGACATCAAGTTTGATGTGTGAACGATGACATCACTGATCTCAGGCTGTGACCTGCGTCCATCCACGTCAACACGCATCAACAAAACGTCGTCGGCGTGCGGCATCTATCTACGCCGCCGTAGTGGTAGAGAAAAATGTAAACGAACAAATGGAGTCTTCGCTGTCGTGGCGTTTATGTGACAAAATCTAGTGACGAGGAGGAAGTGAACGCGGTCACGGCGGGAAAAATGGACGACTTGACGCCAGTTTATCAACGAGAGCTCAAAGAATTTATTAGCATCTATTCGCATTTAGCAGCATCGCGCTGGTCAATGCGTCATTTCATGCTGCGTTTCTATTGGCCGGTTTAGACACGGGTCGTCACACCGTGAGATTCTCATCCCAAATTTCTGACACGGTCAGATATTTTTCTCAGGCTGTCTTTGATCACATGACCGAGACCACAGCCGTCCTCAAACCTCTCACTGAGACGTAGGACCGTTTTACAGCCACGACCAAAAATATATAACATTTATTTAATTTAATATTTAACATCATATGCAGCAAGTAAAAATTTCATTAAAAAAAGAATTATAAAAAAAGCTCCCGTGCTGACGCTTTGTTTGCGCTTCTAAAATATAATGCCGATTTGGATAATCAACAAAATGCCAATCAGGATTTTAGTGATTAATTCAGACTTTTATTTTGGTGAAACATCTGTAAAATCTGGAGCATTTCGGTCGTTTCCATCTGATGCTGCCGCAGATTCGTACTCACTAAAACAACCAGAGACGTGAATCCCCCCACTGCCAGGTTGATGATTCGATCCTAAAAAAAACAAAAAAAAAAAGCTGAACATCAGTTCATACGATTCGGCATCAAACATCTTTACCTCAAGACAATGTTTGCACTCTACGTTTCTGCAAACCACAAATATCTACGTCACATTTGCACCTTTCGTGTGTTTCATATCAACGTTTTTAACCCTTTACGACCAACAAACAACAAAACAGCTGTTTTCAATTAGCAGGGTTGCAAAACACTTTCCTTAATCGATTAATTGGTAAAATTAACAACTGATTCATCGTTATTTGAAAAAAAAAAACTTTGCTTATTTCAAACAAAACCAAATGCATTTTTCCCTCAGTCGAAGTGAAAAGCAACATATTGCATTTGTTTTGACAGCCTATTGATTAACTACTTAAATAAGGACTGATTAATGGATTGTCGATGGGGGATTACATTATAGAACACATTGGTTTCTTTTTAGAAAGGTGTATTCGTAACATAGTTGAATTTAAGGTGAATTAAAGCAGAATTAAAGGTCTGAACGTGGCTCTCCCTGCAGGCTCGTACCCGTGCCGAGGTCTCCCCGAACAGAGGCCTGTTGTCCAGCCCGCTCGTGCCGTACGTCCTGGTGGTGAAGTCGTCCATGGCCGGCTCGGCAGACACCAACTCTCAGTTGCGACCTCTTGACCTCTCAGCGGCGCCGCCTCATGGACGCGCCGGGACACTGCTGCATGTTCGCCACCGGTCACCTCCCTCTGCACGGGGTCCGGGACGCTGTCAGCAGAGTGACGGGGACATCACGGAGGGACACTCAGGTGGGACGCTTTATCTGTGAAACACAAATTCACCACAGGAGAAGATCACAAAGGGTTAACAACAACAGAGTCACAGCAACATCAGAGTCTCAGCAACATCAGAGTCTCAGCAACATCAGAGTCTCAGCAACATCAGAGTCAGCAACAACAGAGTCACAGCAACAACAGAGTCACAGAGTCACAGCAACAACAGAGTCACAGAGTCTCAGCAACATCAGAGTCACAGCAACATCAGAGTCACAGCAACAACAGAGTCACAGCAACAACAGAGTCAGAGTCACAGCAACATCAGAGTCACAGCAACAACAGAGTCACAGCAACATCAGAGTCACAGCAACATCAGAGTCACAGCAACACAACAACCACAGAGTCACAGAGTCTCAGCAACATCAGAGTCACAGCAACATCAGAGTCACAGCAACATCAGAGTCACAGCAACAACAGTCTCAGCAACACAGAGTCTCAGCAACATCAGAGTCACAGCAACAACAGAGTCTCAGCAACATCAGAGTCACAGCAACATCAGAGTCACAGCAACATCAGAGTCACAGCAACATCAGAGTCACAGCAACAACAGAGTCTCAGCAACATCAGAGTCACAGCAACAACAGAGTCACAGCAACATCAGAGTCACAGCAACAACAGAGTCACAGCAACAATCAGAGTCACAGCAACATCAGCAACAACAGAGTCACAGCAACATCAGAGTCACAGCAACAACAGAGTCTCAGCAACATCCTGCCTTTTAAAACCATAAAAATACTGTCTTATTAATTCTCTATTTAACGTTGAGGCAATAAAGAGAGCGATCACATGACATGCTGCTGAAAATCAGACACAAAGAACACATTTATTATTTTTATCACATTTAATCTTTGACATTTAAGCCTCCAAACAAGAACTCATCACAACTTTTCTTGTGCTGCTTTCGGACGCCTTTCATAAATATTGGACCCTCTGAAACTTAATAAATTAACTGAAATTATTTAAAAACATGGGAAAAAGGTAATGAGGAACCTACAACAAGCAAGGCTAGGGAAAAAAAGAAAAGAGCTGGGGAAAAACTATATTATAATTCTGACAATTACATATTTAAAATGATGCTACAGAGTTATTATAATTTTTAAGCACTTTTCCAAGTGTTTAATGTCATTGTGCATTTAATATCTTTGTGTTGTGGACTGTTAAAGACAAAAAAAGACATTTAGAGACAAAACCATGAATACATCCATCATAAAATCATAAATAGATGAACTAATAGTTGTTAGCTCTGCCCTAAATTATATTTTGTGTGAACACTAGGTGAGACCGTCAGTCACTTTGTAAAAGAAAATGTGGATCAAAATGAAAAATATAATCATAGTAAAAATGTAAAAAAAAAAAAAAAACTGTTATTTTGTAAAACAGATCTAAAACTATTAAAACACTTTGAGTTTTTACAGTAAAAACTGTTTCTCTGACAGATTCAAACACAACAGAAAACAGATTTTTATTGCATCTCGGTCACTTCCTCTATTTTCAGGTGCGATAACGACCGCAAGTCACTTCCATCTTTCAGAGAAACGAGTGGCGGTGGCCATGACGGCGGTTTGAAAGAGGAAGCTGAAATCAAAACAAAGTCTGACTTCATACTGATTCAGATTCAGTGTTGAAGTCTATTTTCCTCTTTAACAGTCGGAATTATTCTCACTAAAAACAACTCAATTAGATGCAATACAAATATCTGTCTCTAAACAAGTGCCACTTTTAGCGTTTCAAGCATATTTTGGTCATTTTTAGGATGTTATTTATGGTTGTGACAAGATTTTTTTGTGTAGTTTTGCACATAATGTTGATAAAAACACGCTGAGGATTTAAAGCACTTTTCTTCAGACTTCCTCTCATGTGAACATCTCCGACAATCTCAAATAGAATAAAAAATAATATAATAATATCACTTTTCCATAATTGGCTTGATTTCTTTCAAAACTGTGGGAAGAAGGCCGAGAGCAACTTAAAAAGATATTTAAACCTTTACAAGAACTTTAAAAAATGTTTTATTTTATTTTACAAAATGTAAATGTAAGTGCATTTACTTAGTGAAATAATAGCACAGCATATTAAGAGGCAAAAAATAACAAGAACTAGGCAATAAAATAATTTTCTACTTTCAAAAACAGGTTAGCATGATATGGTTTTGGTGATTTTAAGTGATTTTTTTGGTGCTTTTTCTTTTAAACTTTTCAGCATTTTTTTTTTACTTTTCAGTGTATTTTTCTTAGAAATTTTCTAATGATTTTTTATTCTTATTATTTATTATTTTATTTTCTTTAAAACTTTTTAGCAAGTTTTTTTTTCAAAACTTTTGGGGGATTTTTTTTTTGTTTAACTCATTTTGGCAATTGCCTTTTTAAGAACTTTTTGTTGATTTTGATTTCTTTGAAAATCTGAAAATACAGAGTGGACCTGCGACCCAGTTTTGGACCACGACCCACCAGTTGAGAAACACTGCCCTCATCTAAATCTTTCAGGGGGATTATAAAACGCATCGCTCCTGTAGAGGAAACGTTGCAGGAGCCGGGGACGACGTCACCTCCGAGTTTGACAGCCGGACTTGACGCAGTTAAACGCGCGTTTTCGCTGCAGCTGCTTCCTCTCTGGGTCAGAAGGCAGCAGAGAGGAAATAAAACCCTCGCAGAGCTTTCTCAGCAGAAAACACGCAGGAAAACAACAGCTTCATTATCGAGCCGCATAAAGCGGCCTAAAGCTGCATTCCTCCGCAGCCTTGTGATTCACGGGGCTCCTCAAAAACACGCCGCCGCCTCACTGACGGGAAAATACGAGTTTCACATGTAAAAACTATAACGAGGCCTCCATAAAACCTCCAACTGTCAAAGCAAAGCAATCATCGTTTTCCAAACAGGTAAATATCACGCGTAAACACGAAGGTAAATGTGTTCAATTCAGCATAAAATAAATAAAATAAAATCGACTAATTGACATTTTGATCTCCAGTTTCTGTAAGGATTATTTTCTTGATTTAATGATAAATCATTTAGTCTACAAAATGTAAAAAAAAAAAAAAAAAAAAAAATAAAAAAAAAGCCCTTTACAAGTTCACAGTGGTGCTGTAGTGACCCAAAAATATTCAGTTTACTATTATAGAAAAAAAACAGCCCAAAATTCAAATATATGAAATTTCCATCTAATTCATCATCAAGTTAAGAAGCTAAAACCAGAAATTTATTGAATTTATGAGTAAAAAAATTAATGTATCAAAGTAATTGCTTTTTAATTATCTGTCAATTAACTAATTTATTATTTCAGCTCTACAACTAATTATGCCAAATAAAAGAACAAAAATCAGAAGAAAGGTTGCAGTGAAAATAATTTAAATTTAAGATAATTTTTATGACTATTGCAGCTTGAAGCGATTTAAAAACAGCTGACGCGGCCTGCAGACAGCCTGTTTAAAGGTGTAATTCAACCAGTTTTCCCAGTTTTTTTATGATCACACTTTTAGATATTAAATCAGCAAAATTCTGGATGGAGTTTGGTGTGAGAGAGTGTAAGCCACCAACAGCTGTTTTCTGAGAATAAAATAAACATGTACATGAAAAACACAGTTTTAGTTTGTCTCAGCACATTCCTCTCTGTGACAGATGCAGTACCTTCACATACTTTTAAGAGTACATAAAATAGTCAGAACTGTGGATGGAGTTTAGTGAGAGGACGTGTAATCCAGCTGATTATCAGTGTTAACAGCTGTTTTCTGACAATAACACCAGTTTCAGAGCCATAATTTCACTTTATGTCAACACACAGAATCCACACTTTAACCCAAATATCGATGACTGAATGATCGGTAATCCTCCGGTTGTCTGACTGTAAATCAGATCATGTACAGCTCCAGTCTGACTCTTATCAGGACGATTTCAGGAGAAGTTAAGAGATAAAATCTGCATTAAAAAACTCCCGAGCGTCAGACACGCAGCTGACAGAGAGCCGGCCGACGCCTCTCCTCTGACAGGTAACCAGGTAAATAGCTTACCTGGTTAGCCGCGGCTAAACAAACAGCTCCAAGTTTACCCAAACAGCCTGTTAGCCTGCGGCTAACCGCAACATATGTCACCGTTCACCGGACGATCGAAACCGACCGAAAACACACATGTTATAAGCCGTTAATAAGCCATCAGCCCGGACGTTAAACACCGGTTATAAACACGAGCGCAGCCTCGGCGCCGCGAGCTCAGCTGATCTTTGCCGCTACGAGGCCGACCTGAAGCTAACGAGGCTAAGCTAACGGCCACAGCTGCTCTCAAGGATCGATACTTTCATTACTGATCATCAGTGATCGATAAATGATGTCGGTGCTGTGTTTTCCTCTCACCTCAGAGTCCGGCTGTTGACTCCCCTCAAACAGGACCTCACAAAACCGCGTCCAGAGACAGTTAAAGGCGACAAACCGGCAGCTTCGGTTCAGGCTGTTAAAGGAGCGTGTTGAGCCGACAGAGAGGCCGCCTGACAGACCAAACCCCGGGCAGCAAACAGCGCCTGCGCCCGCAGCGCGGACTGCGGCTGCTCGGTAAATATTACACGAAGATTCATTAGAGATGTATATTTATTATATATATATATATATATATATATATATATATATATATATATATATATATATATTATATATATATATATATATATATATATTCTATCATTTCATTGTTTTCACAGTCAACTCCTCTGATTCTGATCATATATATCTCTATTATATTATTATTATATCCTATTAAAAACTGCCAAAATGACGTAATTGATGACGTAGTGTTACAACAGAAATAATTGTGGCTTTTTTTGAATACATCTTATGAGACAAGCACTTAAGAATTAAACAAATAAATAATAAGAAAGACATTTTGCAAGAAAGTGCAATTTTTTACAGTAAATTAAAGTTTGAATAAAATAAAATAAAATAGAGGAAATGACCTGAAAGAGACACTTAAAGATTATAATAACTTCTCAACATAATGTTAAATCTCTAATCATGGTAATCATACAGTCAGTTCTCCCTTTGCTTTTTCCGCTGAGACATTTCCTTGTTTTTTTAAAAATAATTTTTGTAACACCACTAAACTTTGTGGAATATTTCTGATATTGCTCTTTTTTCCCGTATTTTTGAGAGAAATTGCTCCAATTGAAGGTTTAAAAGACTCGTATAAGGAGTCTGAAAGCAACACAAGAAAAGAGATATTGGTCCAGATTTTAAAGGGTTAATTACTAAATAAATTTTTGAGAATGAAAAAAGTTCTGATTATTATAAATTGGCTATACTGTTAGAATAATGTAATGAACTCACCTGCTGTGTGTGGAGTTGCAGTCACATCAGCTCCTGTTTCTTTGTGTGCAGATTTTTTTTTCCTTAATTACAGAATAATAAAGCTCAAATCTCTCATTCATTCACAGCAGCTCAATACAGCGACCGGTTGGTGATCTCGGGGGTTAAAAAAACCTGGCAGCAGTGGGGTCTCTGTGTAATCCCGGCCCTCCTGTCCCATCACATGAGCAGAGTGTGACAGGCCAGCGTTTAATCCCAGAAACACTGCAGTCACATTTCAAACAGCTCATGAATGTTACACAGAGGAGGCGTGAAATCTCTGCTCATTAAAGCTCAACGTGGTAAATTTAAAAAAAAAAAACTTCAGTAACTCATGAAACTGACGCTTGAAACGTGTTCAGGGCTGCTGCAACACAAACTCAGGCAAATATGTGTGTTTTAACTCACTCAGTAAGCCTGAAAATTGTGATAATTAGTCAAAAAATGTCATTTATAAGAGCCACATTACAGCGGTAACCTTCATTTTTCTTTTTTTGTGAAACAGACTTCCCTAATGGACAATATGTAGACTTTTAGGTGATCTACTTCTTTAGCTAAACCATGCAGGGGATTTATTATTATTATTATCATTATTCTAATTTTGACATTATTTTTGTATTTTTAAATATATTTTACACAACGTTTATAATGAAAATTGGGAATGTAGGCTACATACTGCTACATGTTATTATTAATAATAATTATTAATAATAATAATAATGATGATGATAATCATGCTCACTCTGTGGTCCGGCAGAAACACTCACACGCTGTGAGTCTACACAGCTGCTCTCATTTTAAGATGATTTTATTGAAAACAGAGAGGTCATCTTCTTCTTCAGATTTAGTGAATCTGTAGCGTGCGTCGTTAAAAGATCATCCTGATAAATGTATGAATATATTTGGAGTCCAGAGCACATTAATATGCGTAGACTTTGACTTTGTGGACATCTCGGTCCTCACATTCCCGTTTCCTGTTGTAGTAATAAAACGTGTTGTCTCTCCGCTGGAGCTTCTTCACGAAGCCGGTGTCTGGCCATCTGTCAACCTGAGACACAAAAACACACAAAAACACACAAAAACACACAAAAACAAACAAAAACACACCGGGATGATTTTTACATTATAAATCACTGTGTCTCTTTTAGTCATTTTGTGTGTATTTAGCCTGTATTCCAGATTTTCATAATAAATATGGTATAAAATTAAAAAATAATGTAAAATAAAATATCTTTTTTTTCTGAATCACAAGCTTCAGGCCAGAATATTTACCGCGGCTCCTGGTTGGACTTGTATGTACTCCAGTTCGTCTCTGTAGCCAGCCTGCTGGAACCTGAAGAGGTTTTCCACCTCGGCCGTCCAGTCTTTGGCTCTGCTCATGGACTTCGGTCTGCAGTGTGTTGTCGGTCGCGCAGGACATGATGCTGAGAGACGTCACAGAGATGCACAAATTCTTAAATTCAACAGACTGGTTTCTGATGAGTGACAAGATAAGAGAAAATCATAAAATAAGGTCATAACTGACTCATCGGTTACTTTTTCTAAACATAATATAAATATGTATTATGATTATATTGAGGATCAAGAGAAGCTTTTCATCATAACACAAAAACAAACATGTTTTTACTGTGCAGGAGATCCAGATTTAACAGCAAAGTCAACATTTTGATCCATTCTTGCAAACTGACTTGATTTCTTTAAAAAACATGAGAGGGAGGCAATAAGCAACATAACAGGAAATAAACCAACAGAAAAGAAAGAAAGACAAGGTGAGAGAACAAAAACTAGAAATATGTTGAAAAGTGCTAAAATAAAATAATAAATGTAAAATAAATAAATTAATGATAGTAATAATAATAATAACAATAATAATAATCATAATGAAGAAGAGGAAGATGAAATTAGAAATGAAAAAAAAGAAAAAAAAATATGGATATTACCTGAAAAAGTGCCTCATATTTTTTTAAGTTATATAATTTTAAATGTGATAATTATGAATATATTTTTCCATAATTTGTGAAATATTTCATATCAGGTTGCTCATTGCTTTTTTTCGCATGTTTCTGATAAATAAATAAATGTGCTCAGGGTTCAAAGCGACTGAAGCAGCACAATAAAATCATGTGTCTGCGTGTTTCAGAGGTTTTAAGATTTGACGTAAAGTCAGATGTAAACAGTCAAACTGCAGTAGCTGTTCTTTTGTGTAAAATTAAAACCTGTGAGTGTCATTTCATAAAAACAAGTGCTGCTTCCTGAATTACAAACGATGCTGAATTAGAGATGAAACTCTAAAAAGCGTAAAAGATGTAAAATAAAGTTGCTTATGTCAGTACATTGAAATGGGAGAGGAGATACTTTAAAATGCAGCTTTCTTAAATTGAGTTTTGTGCGTTTCGAGCTACAAAAACGACAAATAACGTGATTTTTTAAAATTTACGCCACATCAGAAAAGCGTACCGCCTCACAGATTCACATTTACACAAAATACAACTTTCATTTTTATAATAAAAACAAAGTTTACTGACATTACAGCGAGTTTCTCTCCGGTTCGTCAGTTAGCGGTGATCGTCGGTTAGCTTCTCTCTGGTTGCCTGGTTACCGTTAACTTTCTCCTTCTGCGTTGGAGGACTGAGGACAAAAGCCTCCAGGATCTCTTTTGGTGATTCTGTAACTGGTCAGCAGATGGCGGTGCTCTTGAACCTACACTAAAAAGAGCCGTAGAAGAAGGAGAACTGCCGGTGGGCGGGACAAACAAACGCTGAAGATGTAAACAAAGATGTCTCCTCTGGAAACGTTAACAAACGTTCACTAATTTATCTCCACACCGCCGACAGGAGGGTCCGCCATGAGCTCGTTCGCGGGTCGGATGAAGGAGTATCCCACCGTGTCTCTGGACCGGTTTGACCGGGAAAACCTGCATGCACGCGCCTACTTCCTGTCCCACTGCCACAAAGGTGAGCCGGCTAGCTAGCACCGCTAACCAAAGGGTTAAATTTAGCATTTTTATCACCAAAGCAGGCTTTTAAATATCGATAATAAAAGAGTTTAACATCCACACAGACTCTTAAATATCGATAATAAAAGAGTTTAACATCCACACAGACTCTTAAATATCGATAATAAAGGATTTTATCTCTTCCACAGATCACATGAAGGGACTGAAAGGACCAATACTGAAGAGAAAACTGCACTTCAGGTAAATTTTACTCTTAAAGACAGAAAACCCAACATTTACTTGCGTTGCTAAGTCTATTTTAAATTCAGATTTATTTGGGTTTTTTTTGTTTAGTTTAGTTTCGTCCCATCTGATGTGTTCAAAAACCATCAGAAATTTGGAAGTTCAATGATAATTTCTGTTTTTACAGTTTCTGGCTGTGAATAATGGAGTCATTTTGGACAAAGAAAACAGTCCTGTTAAATTCAAAATAATAATTAAGTGAATGTAAAGAAAAACATCGCCAAAGAATGGAAAGAAAAACGAAAACCCCAAAATTTAAAACGAGGCATTAAATAATGTTATTTTGAAGAACTATCACTATTTTAAGCTCAGATTTTGGTTATGTGTTTTTATGATGGGGGCGTCCCTTGGCCATGATGTGTTCAAGGACCATTGAACATTTTTGAAATTCTTTGCTAATTTTTGTTTTTACAGTTTCTGCCTATGATAAACTGTGTAATTCTGGCTATAAAAAAAAAGAAAAGAAAATCCAAACCCACAGGCCCGATTTTTTTTGTCATAGTTCCTCCGCTGTGCAGTAAAAATATCAGTCGTAACCTGTCGAAGTAGCTCGATCCTTCACCGCTGACCAAAACAAAGACCACAGTTAGCAACTGTCATTTCCATAAAAGCATGATGTCATGAGAGCTGCACACAGGGGCCCCAAATATTCTAATGAAAAAAGATTGAACTCCGGCATTTCTGTGTTTCTGTTTTTGTTGCAGTCGAACGGTCCGACTTTACTGCTCCTTCGTGACCAAAGAGCTTCTGCTGAGCAATCCCAAGTACGCTTTCTGGGAGGAATACATCGTAAGTCCTCTCTGTCTCTGTGATCGTTTTAACGGTGTCGTTAAAATCGGCGAAGAGAAGCTCTCTTACATAAAATCTTTGGATATTTTTGCACTATTGCCAGAAACAATTAAAACAAAATCACAGAATTTTAAATGAGACATCAAATAAAATGATTTTTAAATGAAATATCACAGTTTGATTTTATTTATTATACATTTTTTAATGGTTGCATTTGTTTTTCATGATGTGTTCAAGAATGGATGGAAATTTGAAAATCCAATGATAATTTCCGATAATGCAGTTTCTGGCTGTGATAAATGGGGTACTTTCTTCTTCTGCTTTTTTTTTTTTTAAAGAAAACACACGTTTCAGTCTTGCAGGCCTGCAGTCAGGAAGGCCTGTTTTCTTTTAAAAAATTCCAAAAAGTGGAGGAACATTTTTTAAAAAATTAAAGTTTGTTTTTTTATTATTAAACCCCCCCCCCCCCAAAAAAAGTATTTGTACACTGCTAAAATCACATCTGTACACTGTCAGCTGGATTACAGGATTAAACAGCTGAGTGTTTGTGTGTCCAGAAGTCATTTTTTCCTTTAACACACATCCAGTGATGTCTTACGGCTGTTTGAATTGGGGTATTTTGGTGGAATCGGCAGTTTTATCTGTTTTTCTGTGTTATGTAATTCTGTTGATTTTTCTCTCCTCTCTCCTGGTGAATCATCTGTTTCAGGTTCCCTTAGAGCTGGAGAGCCCGACTCAGATTTCTCTGGTCGACGAGGCGTCTGGAGAGGTAAAAACTGACTCGGTCAAAACTCGGTCCAGTCACACGTGGGGATTTAACTCATCATCGCATCACTGAAAGTGATTTTTTTAACCCCGCTGTGTGATGTTTGTTTGACAGAAAGAGGAGGTCGTGGTCACGCTGCTCCCTGCAGGACACTGTCCCGGCTCTGTGATGTAAATCAAACGTTCTGTTTTTGTTGATTTAATGTTGCCACAACATACATGACGGTTTACAACATGCAGTACATCCCATTCATGATGCACCGGTTGACATTTCATTTTACCTGACAAAGTTCCCTTTTGAATAAAGTTGTTTAAAAACCAAGGCTCATACGGTCATGAATAACCTGGAAGAGTCATTGAATTTGTAAATAGCAGTTTCCATGGCCTGGAAAAGTTTTGGAGTAAGTAAATATACCATGAAAGTTTTGGAAAAGTGCTCAAATTTTGTTTCATAAACCTTTAAAATAACACATGATGTGTTCAAGGACCGCTGAAAATTTGAAACTTGGAAACGATAATTTCTGTTTTTACTGTTTCGGGCTGTGATAACTGGTGTCATTTTTGGTGATTTCAAAAATGAAAAAGTTGTAAAGAAGAAAATATCGCCACAGTTTTTCTTTAAAAATTGCAACAAAAAAAAAGCCAATTTATTTTCTTTAAAAGTTGTCAAAAACATTTAAAGGAAAAATTTTTTTTTCTTTTATCAGTGCCAAAAAATTAACTTTGAAAATCAGCCAAATTAAAAAAAAACCAAAACATTTTAACAAAAGTATTATCGCCACAGTTTTTCTTCAAAAAACACCCACGATTTTTAACAAAAAACAAAGCTATTACATAGTAATGGAAAAGAAACAATAAGGAGTATTTACGTACATTTCAGAAGATGTTTGGTCTTTAAATTTGCCTGGAAGTACTTGAAAAATCCTGGAAATTTATTGGAAAAAATGTGTATAAACACTGAAAGATACAGAGCCAAAATACACGATAAATAAAAAAAGAAAGCTTGTGTGCTGTTGTAGAAATATGAATTATTATTTATGTATTTGTGTTTTTTTGGATCTGTTGAAGTGTGGCTGTATGAAGTGTGTATGTGTGTGTTTGTGTGCAGGTTCCTGTTTGAGGGTTCTCAGGGGAACGTGTTGTACACGGGCGACTTCAGGCTGGCGGCCGGAGACGTCTCCAGAATCGAACATCTGCACTCGGGCAGCAGGTCGGAGCTCCGTCGCTGTTTTCTGTCTCAGAGTCTCAACAGAAACTCGAGGAAATGTTTCCGTTTGATCATTTCTTCAGTAAAGTCAGAGATTATTTCCACGTTCATTGCAGCTGATTAACAACGTGATCCGTCGTTTAAACGTCTTCTCTCTCGTTTCTCTCACAGAGTGAAGGACATCCAGAGTGTTTATCTCGACTCCACCTTCTACGACCCGCGATTCTACCAGATTCCAACTCGGGTACGTTTTTGGGATTATTTTTATTTATTTATTCTTAAACATTTCAGGCATTTTTTTTCTTTAAAACATTTTGATAATTAATTTTGTTGAAATATTTCTTCCTTGTTTTTCTTTGAGATTTTTTGGGGGGATTTTTTAGAGAAAACTTGCCTTGCATACTTGTGTACCTGTGGGTTTGGAAGGCATGTTTACTGCTAAGAAATTGGAAAAAGTTTTAAAGAAAAAAAAGGCCTAAAAAGCCCTGAATCTTTAAAAATTTACCAATAATTTTCAAAAAATCATCAAAAAAACCCAAAAGGCTTTACAGAGAAAAAAAGTGTTAAAGAAACAAAATTGACATAATGTTTTAAAGCGGAGAAAATGTAGAATAAAAAACACTTAAACATTTTAAAGAAAAAGATTTTAAAAAATTTTAAAAATTCACCAAAATTTTCTAAAGAAATGAAAACGTTCAAAGAGCAAAAAAAGTCGCTGAAAAGTTTTAAAGAAACTTGTAAGATAAATTTTATTTAAAGGTGTGTGTGTGTGTGTGTGTGTGTGTGTGTGTGTGTGTGTGTGCGCAGGAGGTCTGTCTGAACGGGATCTCGGAGTTGGCTGGAAACTGGATCAGTCAGAGTCCGTATCACGTCGTGTGGCTCAACTGTAAAGCTGCGTACGGATATGAGTACCTGTTTACCAAACTGGGAGAGGAGTTCAACACACAGGTAACACACACACACACACACACACACACACACACACACTTTTCTTTTCTGAGTGACGGATACCCAACAGAGTGTACTTTCACAGTTGACCAGACCAGGAGATAAACCCTCTACCACTCAGGCTGAGGGAGGGTCTCCGGTCCGTCCCCTCTTGAGGGATCCGGGGCGGCTCTGGTGCTACCTCTGGGAGCACCTCTGGGAGTACTTCTGGTACTACCTCTGGTACTTCGTCTGGGAGTACCTCTGGTACTACCTCTGGGAGTACTTCTGGTACTACCTCTGGGAATACTTCTGGTACTACCTCTGGGAGTACCTCTGGGAATACTTCTGGTACTACCTCTGGGAGTACCTCTGGTACTACCTCTGGGAGCACCTCTGGGAGTACTTCTGGTACTACCCTCCCTTGGTGTTTGTGAGTTTATTCAGCAGCGAACAGAAAGTTTGTTTCTTTTTTGTCTCGTGAACGTGAACACCAAAGGAAGAAAAAAGGTTAAACCTGCTCGAGGCAGGCTTTATTCAAGGATAAAAATGTCAAAAGCGTAAATCCAAAGTAAGTTACCTCACTGTCTCGTACAGGAGCTACTTTAACCGTGTAACAGTCTGAGCAGGATGAGGCGAGAAGCACACACAGTGATCTGTTGTTCCTCTTTTATCTGGAGGTCCGTCGCGTCTTCGCTCTCCGTCTCTCCTCATTGGCTGAGCTCGTGGTGGCTATTCGAGTACAAACTTTCTCCTCCTGCTGGGGAATTTCCGCTCTTTTGCACGTGGTTTCCTGTTAATGGTTGCTCAAACTGCTGCTGCTGATTCATGAACGTTTAAACCTGCTCGTGAGCCAGGGTGCACGTTCATGAAGGGGTTAATCTCCGTCGTGGGGAGGGAGCTGCCGGAGTTATGATCTGAGTTTCCATGACCAACAAAATCAATGCAACAATTCATTCAAAAGTGCGTTGACAGCAGCGATGTGAACTGCGTGGCGTAAAGTGCACGTTAACGTCTCTGCTGAAGCACGTCTGAATTCTCACTTATTTTGTCGTTAAATTTCACTCTCAGATTCACGTCAGAAGTTTGGCGATGTTCCAGAAGATGCCGGAGATCCTGAGCTACGTGACCACTGACCGCAGGACGCAGATCCACGCCTGTCGACACCCGAAGGTCCCTCCTAATGTCTCTCATTGCAGGCTGTCTGCAAGTCCTTAAAAAGTCTTAAAAGTCACAAATATGAGGCCTTAAAACTCATTTAAGAGTCTTAAATTTGAATTTCTAAGCACTTAAACATTTTATTTAATCTCGTAGATTAATGTTTACATTTTTGACAATTTTTTAAAAATTAAAATTAATTAAAGCAGATCCCAGAACATTTAAGATTTCGTTAAAGTGTAAAAATGAGTTAAATTTATTTTAACAAATTCATCAATGCTTTGGTTATCGGTTGTAATATACACATTTACTGCACTTAAGAGTCTTTGTCCTTTTGTCTGTTTTGTGTGTGTGTGTGTGTGTGTGTGTGTGTGTGGGGTGTTTTTTTTTTTAGGACGAGGAGTTTTTTCAGGGCAGCCGGCTGCCGTGTGGCTGCACGGCGTCTGACGGGACGCCTCTTCGTATCATCAGCATCAAACCGTCCACCATGTGGTTCGGAGAGAGAATGAGGAAAACCAACGTCATCATTAAGTAAATGCCGCTTTGTTGTCGGTGCTCGACACTTCTGATGACTGTCGCTAGAAATAAAGTTTGGAGCCGCTCAGGAGGCGGCAGCGTGAATGTTCCTGTCCAACAAATGTGGGACTCGGACGAGGAGATGCATTTAATTTTATTACATTCCAATCTATTTTTTTATTTTGTTTTATTTTATTTTATTCCATTTCATTTTACTTAATTTTATTTTATTTTATTTTATTTTATTTTAAAATTGAATTCTATTATTATTTTTTATCATTATTTTTTGTTATTATTTTAGCTGTTTTGAATGATCTGGTCCCCCACATCTGGCCAGAACACACGAACTCCAGGAGTAATCAGATTACAGGACAAAATATGACGTCTGTGGCATAACGAAATTCTTCAGGTGTGCGACGTGAAAGGAAACTGTTGAAAATGTGACGTTTCTCTCAAGCGACGGTCATCAAAAGTAACGCTCAACCGTAATTCAACCTGTAAGATTTAGATTTCAGTTATTAGGCACAAGATGGTCGTGTTTAAAAAGAAGTTGAAAGAAGAATTTACTGAAATTCTCATGAAGTTTGGGGTGTGAGCACTGAATTTGCCTTTTTTGTTGTTTTCCAGAACGGGAGCGAGTTCCTTCAGAGCCTGCTTCAGCTTCCACTCCTCGTACTCAGAGGTACGTCCACATTTCATTGACATTATTGAACCGGAGTCACGCCACTTTGGTTACACACAAACAGCGTGTCAGTGTTGAACATGCGTGTAGTGTTCAGGGTTCATACAGTCATGAAAAATCTGGAAAAGTCATAAACAACAGCAGTTTTTCAGGCCTGAAAAAATTTTGGAAAACTAGATATACCCTGAAAGTTTTGGAAAAGTCATGGAGATTTCTTTCAGAAAATAATTTCTGTTTTTACCATTCATGGCTGTGATAAATGGTGTGTTATTTGGTGCTTTTTAGATAAAGCATACCTTCCAAACCTTGGAAGGTACTTTTTATTTAAAAACGACCTAAATTTTTAGAGAAAAGAAAAAGAAAAAAACAATCGGCATTTTTTTTTTCTGAAGAAAAAAAATCGGCACATTTTTTCTAAAGGAAACAAATCTCCACATGTTTAAGGGAAAAAGAACATTGCCAAAAAAACCTATTTAGAGAATAAAAAGCCTTTTTTTCTATAAAAATCACCAAGTTGAAATTTAAGGTTCTATCTAAGTTTTAAAAAAAGTTACATTTAAATAAAAATAAGCACATTGTTTTGTTTAAAAATCTAAAAAAATCTCAACAATGAAAACACGATAATTATTTTTTCTTTTTAAAAAAATGCTAAAATTTCTACAGAAAAAAAGTGCAAACATTTTTAAATATATTTTTTTAGACATTTTTAAGAAAAAGAAAATCCCCAAACATTACTCTCTAAAATTGCCTTTGAAAAAATCGTCAGTAAAATAAATACAGCCTCTTAAAGTTGTTTGCCCCTCCCCTAAAGCCAAAATAAAAATCAAAAGTGCTTAAAAATGATGTGACATGCTTCCTCCTCTTTGCACCACCCTCCCCTCTCATAAATAATGAACTGTTCCCAAATTCTAATTAGACATTTAGTTCTTATGCTGCTCTGAATTCATTACGTTTTTAGATAACATACATTTTAAAAGGCTTTTCTATAGGAATGAAAAAGAACCAATAAGGAGCATCGACGGTCTTTCCAGAGAATGTTTGGTCTTTAATATTAGCCTCAGAGTCCTGGAAAAGACCTGGAAAACTCCTGGAAACACCTTTTTTACACATTTTAAAGAAGATAAATATTTGAAATATTTTTAAGGTGTTTGATGTTGACGATGTTCACGTCTGATTTCAGCTGAAAAGCTTCCTCTCCTACCTGCAGCCAGTCAACATCTTCCCCAGTGTGATCCCTCTGGGTCGCACGCTCTCTGAGGTCACACAGATGTGAGTCAGATTTTAGGGTTTTTTGTTTTTATTTAACCTGCAAACGGAAATCTGCAGCAGTGGATGCTGAAGTTTTATTTTTTCTCTTTTTTTAATCTTTATTTTGTGGCAAAGCGTGTTATGATGTCAGACTATGTTTGGCTGACTTTTAAGTTTAGGTGATTATCAGTCAGTTATTTGATTGGCTTAAAATTATTCTGCAACGACTTTAATAATTGAATGGTAATTTTTTGTAATTTTTCCAGAAAAGATGCAATTTCTTTCCATGTTTCAGCATCTCCATTTTGTGATGATTTTCTGCTTTATTGTCTTCGGTGACAGTAAAATTAACATCTTAGGATTTGGACCGTTGGTTTAAAATGAAAAATTCAAATTAATATGAACCTCTTAAAAACGGCCGTTTCCTTACAGGTTGAAGCTGATGTGCAGGAAACAGTCGGATCAAACTGCGACTGTGTACAAACCTCTGGGAGTCCTCAAACGCTGCAAGGTGGAGCGACCCACGTATGGTGAGACACACACACACACACACACACACACACACACACACACACTCTCTGTAACCACGCTGTGATGCAGGTTTACAGGTCAACATGTGGAATATGAAATACACCCTGTGAGCCTGCAGAAGTGTTAGTGAGGTCTTTCCAGGTGACAGATATTCTTTTCTTGTTTGCAGATGTTATAAATACAAAACATTTTAAAATGTCAATAAATTTTTTTATCATTGATATTTACCTTTTTTTCCCACCTAGTTTTGCTTTTTGTAAAATTGTCTTAAATTCAATCTAATTCTAATAAGCTACTGCACAGAAGTTAATGTAGCTGCTGAACTTAAGACTTTGCATTTGCAGTTTCGGCAATAAAACAACCAACATTTAATTTCTATTTTTCATTTTTTCCTACAAATTGCCAAAAAAATGTTTAAAGAAAAAAGATGAAATCACTAAAAATTTGGGGGCATTTTTTTTTTTCAATTTTTTTGGGCAATTTTTAAGGAAAGAAAATGGCAACAATTTTTAAAGAAGAAAAACCCCATGGCGTTTTATTTTTATAAATCACCCACGATTTTTTTGAGGGAAAAAAACTCCAAACATTGCAATAAGTCTTAAATTTTTTTTTTTTTTTTTTTTTTTAAATGGCAAAATTGCCCACTTAGGCTCAGATATCAGAATTTCCTGATCAAAGGTCATTGTGACCTCAAAAAACATGTTTTTGTCCATAACTCAAAATTTCACACACACATCTAACAGGATGAAATGATAAAGTTTGGACATTTTATATCCAAAAGGTCAAAGGTCAGGTTCACTGTGACATCGTCATGTTTCCATGATTTCACGTTCGGTCTGACACTGAACGGATGACGCTGATCTGTGTGGAGGAAATTACACTATTTCCATTCAGAGAAGTGAACAAATAAATGATCAAACAAAAGCAGCTGATTTTTGTATATTTTAGTGAAGAGAATAAAAAAAGAAAAGAGTGTAACAGAGTCCGTGTATTTCAGCTGAAAGGACAGTGCACTGAGTGCGTCTGACGGAGGAGATCACATTCACTAACATATTTATCGTTTCAAGCACAGTGTTTGGAAAATCAGGGAGGTTTCCTCTGCTCAGATAAAGTACCGGAACAAGGAGCGTTTGTCTCCTCTTAAGTTTCCTCCTCCTGTTTCCACAGTTGGTCAGATGATTTTTACAGAAGTTCACGAGTTCACATCAGGTCAAATCAAAAGTTAATATAAGATGATTCATGTGAATATATAAGATAAAGGGCAATTTTTGTCTCTACAACCTGCAGTAATAATAACAATAATAATAATAATAACAACGACGACGACGATGATGATAATAACAATAATAATAATAATAATACATTTTATTTATGGGCACCTTTCAGGACACTGAAGGTCACCTTACAAAAAGCAACAATAAAACAGAATAAAATCAGATATGTCTCCAGACAAAGTAAACAATAAATGAATATACTGTTAACTGCTGATTGTAGAGATTGTGTGTGTGTGTGTGCGTGTGTGTGTGTGATGCGTCGTGTTTTCACAGACGTGGATGGAAACTGTAACCTGACTGTTTCACTGAGGCAAACAAACACGAGGCGTAAACTTGATTTCTTCCTGTTCAGATTCAGACAGCGATGAAGAGCTGTTTGACGAGCTGGACCTGGTGCCAGTGAGGAAGAAGATGTCGCTACACCAGGAAATAAAAACCGGTGCGGTAATATTTTAACTTCTTTTTGTAGCATCGTGTCTCTTTTAACCCTTTGCAGCCTGGAGCAACATCACTTTCACTGAGCTGCTTTCAGATGCCTTTAGCAAATATTTTAACCTTTGAACCTGAAACAATCAGTACGGTTTCTCTCTAAAACATGGGAAAGAAGCAACTTGGTAAGAAATCTTTAAATTGACCTGTTTCAAAGTTTAAAAATACAGGTAAAATATTTTCAATATTTTTTGGAAGCATGAAAAAACACAAACAAAATGTTCTCTCCTTATTGTTCAGGTTTCCTGTTGGAAAAATTGCAAACATTTATTTTCAATTAAATGTAGTTTTAAGATGTGAATTTAGGTTTAAAGAGTCAATTTGACACCTAACGGAGGAAATGTTTTGTTTGAATTAAAAAAAAAATATGTTGGGGAAGAAGAAAGAATGTGGTACATGTCAACAGTGTACAAAAACAAGTTTGAAACCTGTTTTTTAATTAAAACATGAATTCTCATCAGTAAACTGTGATCTATAAGAGGTGAAAAACTTGATTACACTAATTATTAATAAAATTGATATTTATTGAGCTAAAGATAATGTTTATGCAGCAAGTTAGTTAGTTCATTTGGGAATTTTTGGGCAGGGATATATAAGTTTTACTTCTACCTACCCCCTTTTCGTACACTTTAAAAAAATCGTTCGTTCATTCTTTTTGGTGTTTGAGTTTAATGATTAATATTCACAAAATGTTTCTTTCTGATCTATAATTTTTAGTGAGTCCTGAGGAAACGGCGCCCCCTGTGTCTATGGTGGAGTCTTTTCCTCTGACGGTCACGGACACGCAGTCGGCGTATGTGGACTATGTGGACTGCACCGAGTCCAACGATGAAGAGGAGGGCCACGAAGAGGAGGAGGAGGAGGAAAACCTGATGAAGGAGGAAAAGGACAAAAACGCGTCTGTGGTCGAAGGAGGTGGCTCCTCTAATCCTCCGAAGTGGGAGGATTTCTTCACCATGGAGACGCTGATTGACAGCCAGGGCAGCCTCAGCAGCCAATTACAATCCTGCTGCTCCGTCCCAAGCCCCACCCCCTCCAAAATGACCGGATCACAAACGCCCGACCTGTTCAGCGACGACGAGCAAACGCCCGACAACCACGACGACAACTTCAGTCTGACCCTGTCCGCCTCGCTGTCCAACCATTCCTCCCAGAACCAGGAGTCGTCTCTGCCCGACACTTTAATCCTCCAATCAGAGCCGGCGGGCCAACAGGGAGACCCGAAGAGCAACGACCAATCAGAAGCAGTGGGGCGGGAACAAGAAGACTCGAAGAGCAACGACCAATCAGAAGCAGCGGGGCGGGAACAAGGAGACCCGAAGAGCAACGACCAATCAGAAGGAGCGGGGCGGGAACAAGAAGACTCGAGGACGAATGTCGTGTTTCAGGAGAAGGAGAGAGATGTCCCATCAGAGGTGGAGGAGCTCTCAGAGTCTCAGGTGTCGTCGGACTTTGACGTCCCCTGCACGCCCGAGTCCAAAGTGCCACAACCCGACGAACTGCTGCATCTGTACAGGAAGCTGGCGTCAGGAGAGGAAGTGCTCATCCGAAAGGGAAGTCAGGGCTCAACGTGAAGAAACGTGAAGAAACGTTAACAGTGAGCTGTCGGTGAGCTGCCAAACCCAACATGCTGCCAGATTGCTGGTCAGGTTTCGTACAACCATGAAAAACCTGGAAAAGTCATGGAATTAGAAAATAGAAATATAAAGGCCTGGGAAAGTTTGGGGAAAAAAATTTAACATTTTTGGTGATTTTTAGACAAAAAAAATCGTGTTTTTTTTTCTCCTTTAAATAGCAAAAAAATTATATTAAAAAAAGCCATTTAAAAAATAATAATAACAAAGCATTTTTAAAGAAAAAAAATTTCTAAAAAAATTACCCAAATATATATTACCAAATATTTTGGCGATTTTAAATAGAAAAAAACTATGTAGACTTTTTAAAGAATAAAAACACACTTTTTTTCTCTTTAAATATCACCTAAAATTTTTAAAGAACAAAAATCTCCAAAATATTTTCTCTAAAAGTTGCCAAAACATTTTGAAGGAGAAAAACAGCCTTTTTTCTTTGTCTTAAAACAAATTTTGGCAATTTTTAAAGACAACAAATTTGGCAAAAACTGCCACTTTTTTCTTTAAAAATCATCATCAAAAAAAATTTGCCAAAATGTTTTTCTCAAAAAATCTGCAATGATAAAGAACCCTTAAGAAGCATCGATGGATGTTTCAGAGAAAGTCTTTTGGTTTTGAAAATCTGCCTGACAGGTGACATGGAAACGTACTGGTAAAATGTGTAAGAACCCGATGTGTGAAAAACACATAATGAGCTTCTATGATTCCTTCCTACAACACAAGTGACGCCATTCCTGCAGAGCGCACAAACCTCAGTGTTAAACAACACACACACACACACACACACACACACAGTTTATTTAATGCACTTTAAGGCCACCTGTGCCTGACATGCATCAGTGCACCTGTGAGCTTCCCTTTGTGTTGACAGTTTGTGGTTTGTTCTGCTTTTTCTTCATTGTGAAGCAGACCAATTTCACAGTTTTCAGAGCAGAAGTTTTTGTTCGTTAAAACAAATTGAAAGTGTTTCATATTAACTGAAAGGCATTTTTGAGCATGTAAAGCTCAGATCAGTGATTATTTGACTTTATACTCATTAAAACTTGCTGCTGTTAGCTCCTGAACCAGATTCAGCTCGTTTTTCTTTGCTTTTTTTTTCACAGTTTTGAAACCTAATTTATAAACTTGGCGATTTAAAAAAATAGAATTCCAGTTTGGCTGGGTGGTTACTAAGAGTTTTTTTTCTGTAGTGTGACAGAACACATTTATTTTGATTTGTTTGCATCCAGAAACAACTTTGGCTGTTAGTCTGAGATTTTCACCTCCAAAGGTCAGTAAGGAAAATGACGCCAGTGTCAAGATGGTGGAATCAGTTAACGCCCTGTATCGCATAATGAAGCAAGATGGTTTTATTTATTTATTTTTTAATGTGTTTATGTGTGTTTTTCTTTCAATGACTCAAATAACTGTTAAAACATAATATTGTCACATAACGTTTAACCCTCAGGGCCTGTTTCCTGCATATTAGTCTCTTTTCTTCTTCCTGTTGTGATAACTGTGTGTGTTGATGCATGTGTCCTAAATGTAGTCCAGATTGTGTATTTGAGTGTAATCAGTGAATTTGCAGCTCAGCTCCTACAATAAGTCTAAAATACACTGTGGAAACTAAATAGTTACATTCAGACTGTTCAGGTCCAAAAATGCTCCATTGAAACCCATTCAAACTGACATTTTTTGATCCCACAGCCATCAGAGAGAAAAACAGGACCAGGACTTGTATTATTTCTGGGTGTCATTCTGGGCTTTTGACTCTGAATTTTGTCATTTTGACTATTTTCCACCTGATGAGGTCATTTTGACCATATTTGGCATATGGAGGAAATACACGCTATTTCCACTAGGTAGGTCACCTAGTCACAGTCAATGTAGCTGCTGATCACTGACATATCCCAGACTGTCAGCAGCTACACTCACACACTGACATATCCCAGACTGTCAGCAGCTACACTCACACACTGACATATCCCAGACTGTCAGCAGCTACACTCACACACTGACATATCCCAGACTGTCAGCAGCTACACTCACACACTGACATATCCCAGACTGTCAGCAGCAAAAAAAAAAAAAAATCAGCTTTTTTTATATTGACAATAATTTCTTTTTGTGTTTTTTTTTTCTTCATCTAAAAACATTTGATATTTATGATTAGGACTGATGTTGGTTACAAAATTAAGTGGAAAATTATATAAATGTACAACATTTTCAAGGCTTGATTTTGAAAAGTGCATTTTGTGTGCAGAGCGATATGAGTGTTTGTGATATATATATATATATGTTGTACAGCTGATTATGACTGAAGTTTGTGTTAAAGCTGATGATTTGTGTTGACGTTTGGATTGATTTCTGATGAAATATTGTGTTTGCTGTAATTCTGCTGCAACCTGAGTTAATTTGCAGATTATTTGGCTGAATTCGAAACTGGTGCAAAAGCCGAGCAACATGTGGATGGATGTTTGCCCTAAAGTCCAGATACCACGGTCAACATTTTCTCTCCCTTGAAGCTTAATGTCCAGATGTGAGCAGCAGTGTTAACTCTGCACGCATTGTTCATTTAAAAATCCTCGGGGCTGCAGCATCCTGTTGGGGCACGTGTACAACTCTTTGTTCTTAATTTCAGCCTCCATCTCCCTCGAGAGAGATCTGCCATCACCGGCGGTTTCACTTTATCAATCCCCAAAGGAGAGGAAGACGCACCGACGTCATCTCACAGCAGGAGGCGTTCACTGTCCTGGAGACCAAGACGAGAGTCTGCATGTCCTCACGACAAACTGAACCACAGGTGAGAGCCAAAATGTCTTTTTGACTTTAATACGTCAAGCCTTCAGAAAAAATGTTGTCCAACTAATAGTTCTTAGTATTAGAATGAAGCAAACGTTTTTCACCGTGTTTAATCACTTTAAATTCATCCTCGAATATCTTTCTGCTGTTTGTGTTTGAGTGATAGCTGGATTTAAGACGTCTCTAGGATTTTATAACATTTTCTGGATTTTAGGACATTTCTAGGATTGTAGAACTTTTCCAGGATTTTAAGAAATTTCTGGAATTTTAGGACAATTCTAGGAATTTAGGACTTTCCAGGATTTTAGATTAATTAAAAGACACATTTCACATGGGCTGTATGCATGTCCAAATAATGCTTCTAAAAGCTAAATAATGTTGGGATGTTCTACACGTATTAATCAGAAAATGCTTCATTATTTTTAAAAAAATCACACAAAATCAGAGTATGCCTCATGGAATATGCAGGTCACATGACCTGTATTACCTGTCATATTCAGAATATTAGAGGAATATTATTGTTAGTGTTTGAATGGTTTTTAGAGGCCGTGGAGCTCTGTGACACACAGGAAGAAGGTCTATCAGGTTTTCATTCACAGATGTTGATGTTTTGGGTCCTTTTATGGGTTTATTGACTGTTTATCAGCAGATTTATCCTCTCTTCAGTCAATTTATCAGAGCTCTCTGTCTGTCATTTAGTGATAACCAGCTGATGGACGCCTCAGCGTCGCCTCCACAACATGCCAACGATGCAGCGGAGTCACTGGAAAACCTACAGCCGAGTCCCGAGTCCATCTGTTTCCAAATGTCTCTAACCACTACAGGCTCCAGTCAGACCAGCTGGTCCCATCAAGTCCTCACAGAGGACGCTGCAGGACGAGATTGGCTCCGCTGGGCGCTGCTGTTCCCCGTCGGAGACCAGGTGAGTTCCTGATGACAAACACTGAGGAGCCGAAAAAACACCTGCAGGGTTTCTTCTTCTGCTGCACCTTTCAGGTCACACAGAGGCAGAAAAGACAGCAGTGTGATTCATTTACAGGAGCGAGAGTTTATTAAAAACCCGTGAACCCCCCCCCCCCCCCCACACACACACACACACACACACACCTGGTTCTTCGTTATAATTAGAGTCCGTCCCCCCACAGCGGTCTCCTGAGGGACATCAGGTCTCTGTCATTCTCTGCGGAGGACACCAACATTAATTAACACACACAAGTCAAAACCTCAATTAAAAGGACTTTTAGTGTTAACAAAATATGAAATACACACACAATACTTACTGTCTCTTTCACACACACACACACACACACACACACACACACACTCACACAGAGGTTAGAGAGATTCAAAACACACATACACACACACACACTTACACAGAGGTTAGAGAGATTCAAAACACACACACACACACACACACTTACACAGAGGTTAGAGAGATTCAAAACACACACACACACACACACACACACACACAAAGTGATGATCAGTGTTTTTCTTCTCCCATGCTCTCATGACCCTCGAGATTCAACAGGAAATTGAGGCTGTGTGTGTGTGTGTGTGTGTTATTAGGAGTTGGTTATGTAGTAAATTGTCACGTAAGCACACTGCCTCACACCAAACTCAAAAGTTAAAGCACACGAGCTAAAACCTTCAGAAAAGTCTCGTTTTCTATCCAACTCGTGACTCAAAGATGGACACGAGCTTCTTGTCTTAAACTCCTTAATCCACAGCAATCCACAGAAAAATATAACCGCAAAATGTACAGAAAAAAATCTCCTTTTAGCCCTTTACTCCACAGAGCTGTCTTTACAGAGTCTCTGAAGTCCCGTCTTAACGCCTCCTCGGCATTTTTACACAGAACCAAACAACGGCAGCCTACATTTTTTAAAGAAATTAAAAGCCAAAATTTTACAGAAAAAAGCCAAATCATTTGTTTAAACAAAGACAAGAAAAGAATGTCTTTTTTTGTTAAAAAAAAAAATTAGCCAAAAATATACATGAGAAAAAAAAAACAAATTTAAAGAAAAAAATAGGCGAATAATTTTAAAGGAAAAAAATGCTACAACATTTTAAAGACAATAAAGCCACATTTAAAAAAATAAAGGAAAAAAATCAGCAAAATTAAAAGAAAAAAAATGTTTTAAGAAAAAGAAAATTACAACTTTTTGCGCCCCCTCCCTCATATATTATAGGGACTAATATGTGAAGTGTGTATGTGTATGTGTGTGTGTGTGTGTGTGTGTGTGTGTGTGTGTGTACAAGTGTGTGTGTGTGTGTGTGTGTGTTACCTCTGAGTGATCCTATCTGTACTTGAGGAATGTTGCTCAGGTCTGCAGGAAAACCCACATACACACCTCCGTAGTTCCTGTAGTCACAAACACACATACAAACACAACACACAAAAAATGTAAAAAAAAAAAAAAAAAAAGCTTTTTAAGAAGAGAAACGGCTATTTTATATTTCTTTAAAAATCACCAAACATTTTATAATTTTTTTTTTAATTAAAAAAAACTACAAACCAAAACCAGATATTTCTATTTTAAAAACATATGGCCAAATGTTTTAAAGAAAACATGCCTTCCAAACCTGAAAAAAACAAAATAAAAGAATATTTGACATGGCTCATACTTTTTAAAAATAATATATGTTTAAAAAGCTGTTATATTGTAATGAAAAAGAAATGATAAGTATCAATGTTCATTCCAGAGTTTGTATGTTCTTCAAAATTTACACCAAAGTCCTGGAAAAGTCCTGGAAATGTTTTTTGGTAAAAATGCTTATGAACCCTGTATGTATATTGTATATATATATATACTCATTATCATAAGCAGATATTACTGCACGCACTGAAAATCTGAATCAAATGACTCACTTCCATTTGTCATCTTCTGGCACAGACTCCCCTGATCTGTCAACACACACACACACACACACACACACACACACACACACACACACACACACACACACACACACACACACACACACACACACACACACACACACACACACAGGGGAAACATGAGAGAAAGGTCAGACAGCACGGGCGTGATTTAACATCAGGCCGTGTTCGAACATGTGTGTGTAAAAAGGTGAACGGTGTGAAATGAACTCACTCCTTTGATGAAGACTCGGCGTTACCTGCGGTCACAAACACACACACCAGATCAACGGCCGACATTTTTTAACGTCTTTGGCGATGACTCACTGTTTTTTCTCTCCGTTAAACTAATAATCTGCATAATAATAATAAAATAACTGACATTTACAAATGTCTGCTGACTGCAGAAATACAACCCGCAGCAGCAACAGCAGGAGGGAGCAGGAGGAAGGAGGAGGAAGCAGGAGGAAGGAAGAAGAAGGAGGAAGAAGGAGGAGGAAGGAGCAGGAAGGAGCAGGAGGAAGCAGGAGGAAGGAAGAGGAAGGAGGAGGAAGCAGGAGGAAGGAAGAAGAAGCAGGAGGAAGGAAGGAGGAAGCAGGAGGAAGGAAGAGGAAGCAGGAGGAAGGAGGAGGAAGGAAGGAGAAAGGAGGAGGAAGCAGGAGGAAGGAAGAAGAAGCAGGAGGAAGGAAGGAGGAAGGAGGAGGAAGGAAGGAAGAAGCAGGAGGAAGAGGAGGAAGAAGGAGGAAGGAGCAGGAAGGATGTTGATGAACAATAATCCATTTTTTATGTTTCTCTGAAGTTTATAGGATCAAAAAACGACTGACTGAAACATGACTGAAATACAACTAAAGAAAGAGAAGACTTTAAATCGGATTTATCGTCTGGTATATTATCTCTTATTTTCTCTTACATGCTGCTACATAAACAAAATATATTTCATGCACAGATGTTTCTCACCTCCGGAGCTGCTGCTGCTGTTTGCTGGTGAAGAATTTCCACATCCCATCTCTGACCCGAGTCCTCAAAACCACCGAGGAAGAGGAGGGAGAGCGCAAACCAAGGAGACGAGTTAAAAACACGAAGCTGAGGAGCAACAGGTGCGCAGAAACCCGTCCGCGAGCCTCTCCGCGTGCAGCGAGGATTAAAATGAGAGCGAGGCAGAGAGGAAGCTGCAGGACGCAGAGTGAGTTAACCCCCTGCTGCTGAGGGAGAGTGTGTGTTTTTTAGTGTGTGTTTACGTGTGTGTTTGAGTGTGTATTAGTGTGTTTTAGTGTTTTCTTAGTGTGTGTCTTGGTTTGTATTAGTGTGTCTTTTTGTGTGTTTGTGTTTGAGTGTGTTTCCGTGTGTGTTTTGGTGTGTGTTTATGTGTGCCTGGTGTGTGTTTCAGTGTGTGTTTTGGTGTGTGTTTATGTGTGCCTGGTGCTTTGAAATTTCAGCACAAATTGAAGCAAACGGATCAAAGTCGACTTGAATCTATTTATTTTCTGCCTGAACTGAGTCACCGTGGATTTGAGTGGGATTAATAGTGAGCAGGAGGGACAGAAGAGGTGCAGAGTTCAGCTGAACACACACACACACACACACACACACACACACACACACACACACACACACTAATGTCTTCAGTCATAAAAGAGCGACTGAGTGAATACTGACCGCTGTGAACCCGATCTCCAGAATACATGTTGGCTTTGTACATTTCTGTAAACCAGTTTTACATTTCTTTTCAGTGTTATGCTGTTAAGTTCATGTTAACGCTGGGATTAACCTCTTTCCAAAATGTGGGAAAAGGCAATGATCAACTTTGCAAGAATTTATGATGATAATAATAATAACAGTAATAATAACTATGATAATATTAATCTTTGTTTAGCACCTTTCATACATAACATGCAGCTTAAATTAAAATCAAATCAAATCAAATCAAATCATTTTGCTCTATAAATTATTTAACACAAAACATTTTTTTATATTTTTTGTTTTAATTTAAGCATTTTGCCATAAAGTTGTAGAAATTATACTGAGGGAATGAATAGGGGAAAAAAACATTTATAATTTACTACCAAACATTTTTCATTACTTTCGACCTAACTTAATTTTTTATTTTATTTTATTTTTTACCTAAACATGCCTGAGACAGAAACAATAAAAAATAGATAAACTGATCGCTTTTGATGACATTTATTAGAAATTAACGGCAGCCAGAATCTGCTGATGTAATGGGAGACTAAAATTAGTTTTGTCACCAGGCAACTTTTCAGATGTTGTGAGAACAGAGATTCCCGGGTGAGACTGCAGCAGCACAGAGACGGAGAAAAATAATGATCAATTAGCTCGTTTATGCTGCAGTTTGCACATAAAAGGTGAAGAAACTGAGAACAACGACAGCATCGTTTGTTGCATGAATGTCAGACAGAATCATTTTTATATAAACACGAAACATAAAATATTCAAACCTGCCGGACCACAGCTTTGGAAAGCATTTTTTTATCACAAAAAAATTAAGAACAAAAACCCTACAAATTTTTCTTTAAAAATCGTTAAACATATTTAAAGAAGGAAATTGCCAATAATTATCAAAGAAAAGAAAAAAATACAAAATACATTTTGTCTTTAAAAATTACCAAAAGCTTTTAAAGAAAAAAAAATGCTAAAAGTGTTTCTTTAAAAATCACCAAAAAATATCGAAAGAAAAAAATTCCTTCATTTTTTTTCCCTTAAACCAACAAAATATTTACTTAAAAAATCGCCAAAAAATTTTAAAGAAAAAAAAAGAACGCTAATTTTTTTTTTACAGAAAAATAAATTGGCAAAATCTTTTATTTGAAAATCCTCAATAAAAAGGAAATGTTTAGGAGTATCAGTGGTCGTTTTAGAGAATGTATGGTCTTGAAAACTTTCCTTAAAGTCCTGGAAAAGTCCTGGAAAATTCATGGAAAAGTCCTGGAAAATTCATGGAAAAGTCCTGGAAATGTGTTGGAAATGTGTTGCATGCACTCTGTCAGACTGCTCTGATTAAACGAGCAGAGTCTCCACAGGTCAGCTGGCGGAGCAGATGCTCACTGACGCTGCTTCTGCTTTAAACACATGAGGAAATTCTTTAGGAAAAACATTTTTACATCAACACTTTTAATCACGTTGACTCCTCGGTCGTTCTCCTTGAATCGGACAGAGTCGGTGGTCGATATTGTCGTTCACGAGCAGACGTCGGCAGTTCGAAATGAGAAGCACATCATTATCGAGCTCTGTGCAAAAAAAACAACCTGACGCCTCCAGTGGAGCGCTTTTCACAACTTTTAATTGTGGCATATGGAGCCGCTGACGGCACCGAGCTGCAGGGGCGCCTCAGGAACAAACCTGCTGACAGGCTCCCTCGTGACGATGCTTCAGCTCCAAAAACACCGGACAGGAGAGCATCTGCATTCTTCATCACTGACGAAGGTGTAAGGTGGTTTTTTTAACTTGAACATGTCCAACAAGTTACTAGAAAATTACCAAAAAATAAGCAAAGACAAAAAACAAACAAAAAAACCAAAAGAACCCAAGAAAATTACATTAAGAAAGAGTTAAAAAAATCTGTATCCTAATTATTTTTAATTTTCTGTTGTAGTTGGTACAGAGCCAATTTTCTACATCCAAACATCAGACTCATATCAGATATCAGCTTTTGCCCCTTCTGATGTGTGTGCTGTTTTTTATGAATGTTTGAGCTCAAGTTTTAAAAGTAAAAAGCGTAATAATAATTTCTTCAGTTTGTGCTGTTCGGTGCCCCAATAATCCCAGACTTTGTGTTTCCATCTGAATCTGACTGCAGGAGCAAAGAAAAACGCTCTGTTCCTCCGTCACGTTCCCACCGACCTCCCTCTGCTCTGCCCCATCACTACCAAAATGACTGATCCCACACACACACACACACACGCACACGCACAGATTAACACACACTCACCTGGATTACACCGTGAAGCAAAGACTGACATAATTGATTGTCCTCAGCGTTTCCAGCTGGACGTGAAAATGACTTTTGGCCACATGCTGAGAGTTTTTCATCAAACTATTTCTGGAGTTTAACACTCTGCTGTTTGTTTGTTCAGTCATTAAATTACAAATATTCAAAAGATGAAGTAATCTGAATTTGCGTCTCTAAATTCTCTGTAAGCAAGAATGACTTCAAAAGGCACAATTTGGGTCTGAGAGGAGCGTTCAGATGTTTGCAGGTGATGCAGAGCTTTACATTAACCCTTTGAGCTTTTTCTGTGCTGCGTTCAGACACCTTTAACAAGTAAAAACACGGGAAAAGGGGCAATTAGCAACTTGGTAAGGAATATCCTGCAAACTGCAAAACACTAGTAGATTTAAAATTATAAAAAGGCAACGACACAATGAGTTTTTCAGCTGTAGCTCCTCATTAAGAACACAGGGAGGCAGTGTTGTCATATATGCAGAGTTAAATCCTCAGACTTTGGTCCATACATCAACATGTCACATATTTTCCAGCAGATTTTAAAGGTCACTTCAGTATTTTTCAGCCTGGACCCTGTTCTTAGTTGTTTTTGTGTCAAAATGTCTAATGGGAGGAACAGTTTTATGAAACTGGTCCAAAACTGAGAGAGAGTGCTGTTCACACCGTCAACGTCTGTCCACAAAAAGTGTTTTTTTGGGAGGTTTTCTTTTGGTCACTGACAGGCTCAGATTATTATTTTAAGTGTCCAACATCATTATAAAAAGATCCCCACAGAGATAGGCCTTTTTGTTACTGAGTAAGATCCTTTATTTGGTTTATGAGAAACGGCCTGAAATCAGCAGCACCAAACTCACTGGACTCCATTTGGATAAAGAGTCCTAAAATCCTTATAACTCCTTGAAATCCTGGACATGTCCTGAAAACTTCAAAATGTCCTAAACTTCTAGAATGTCCCAAAATTCGAGAAAAAGTTAGAAATGTCTAAACACTGAGAAATGTCCTTAAAACTTAAAGGAGCCCTAAAATCCTAAATAAATAAATAAATAAATAAAATAATACGAAATCCTAGAAAAGTTTTAAAATCTGAGAGATGTCCCAAAATGCTAGAAACGTCCTAAAACCTTAGAGAGGTCCTAAAATCTAGAAATCTCCCCAAAACCTTGAAATACTAAAAATCCTTTAAAAAATTCTTAAAATCCAAGCAACATCCTAAAAGTCCAGAAATGTCCTGCAGTCCTAGAAACATTGTAAAAACATAGACACTTCCTAAAATCTTAGAAATGTCCTAAAATCCTAGAAACGTGCATGGAGCTGCTTTTTGGATAGTGGCCCTGATTCAAAACATGTGTCCCTGAGTGTCCCTGAGTGTCCCTGCACTGAAATCTTCTTTGGGAGAGCATCTGTGGCACTGTCCACACCTCATACACTCTGGAGTCTCATATTCGGCACTATCCACACCTCATACACTCTGTTGTCTAATGTTCAGCACTGTCCACACCCCGTACATCGGGACTTGTGGAAACCTCCCTCAGCCTCCTTCCCACACACACACACACACACTCACACACACTCTCTGACACTGACATTCACACACACACTTTGTCTCAGCTGCAGGACGCATAAACACCAGCGACAGGACGAGCCGTCGATGCTCCTCACCTGAAGATGTTGCTCCTAATCCTCATGATAACAAGTCTGGGTGAGTTTGTGTTTTTATAATCAACGTTTTTTAGTGTAAAAACTTTGTTTGGGTGTTTTTCATCTGCTGGAGCTGCCAAAGCTGTTTGCTCTCACGCGTAATGAGATCCAGATGTAAACCATTATTCATTTATTTGACCAGAAACTGCTTTAAAGACTGAGGGAAAGTCCGCTGCTGCAGGAAAATTAAATGCAGCTTTTTATTGCTCATTCTTGTGTGACTTTAATTTGAGCTGCTCCGTCTCTGACTGACGGCTGTTTTCCTCCCCGCAGCCTCGTGGACTCCCGTCACGCCGCAGCCGCTACCTGAGCTCGCCGACGTGTGCACGGAGGGCAGCTGTTACCCCGCCACAGGTGACCTGCTGATCGGGCGCGCGCACAAGCTCACCGCCTCCTCCACCTGCGGCCTGACGCAGCCCGAGCGCTTCTGCATCGTCGGACACCTGGAGGTCAGAAAATTAACCCTCAAATTTTTATTCCCTCATGAAAAAACAATTAAAATCAAACCAGGTTATTTGGTACAAAAATTCCACGATGGGAAAGGGCCAGCTCCCTTTGTCAAAAATAAATCAACAAATACAAGTAGAAGTTCTGTCCGTCAGTTACTCAGCTGTCAAAACCTACAGAAATAAAGAGAGAAAAAAAGAATAAAAAGCCAAACACAGCAACTCACCAAAAAAACCCAAAAAAACATTACCTGGGATCTTTATGTTGTCTAATTACTATGTCCTTGAGCATTTTTTAAAGTAGTTGTTGCATACTGATGTTGGTGCAACTTAATAGGAAGTGACCCAAAAATGTGCAGGAAATCCATAAACAGAAAATCACTTTAGTCCGTTTTAATCCACTTTTTGTGGCCGAGGTTTGTTTTTATTATGAGAAGGAAAAAAACGTTCACATTCTTCTCTCCCTAATTTTTCTTTTTGTCAAATATTTTGCAGCCGCTGTTTTTAAAAGTGTTACACATGAAGTTTACGTTTTTGCGCTGAAAGAGAAACCAGAAGAATCCAGAGAAACCTTCCCAGCGTTTTCGGCTTCTGTATCAAAGAAAAAGTGGAGTTCATGACTCCTCAGAGCTCCGTCTGCTCCTTTGAGATAAACCCAAAAGGAAGTCTCTGAAAATCACCTATTTATAGTGTTGGAGGAAGTATTCAGATCAGCTAATGCTGTAAAAGTACAAATACCACACTGTGAATGTTACAAATTATTGGTCTTGCACTGAAAGAAACAGTGATGGATGAAATACTGGAAGCTATACTGGAGTAAAAGTACAGACATTTTACCAGAGGATTACTTCGGTAAAAGTTAAAGTCACCTATTAGTGTGCACATAAAACTACATGTCCAGTTATCTGCTGGCTGAGTGGGAGTTCAGGCATTCCTCGCCACAATAAAAGCGCTGTGTGTTGTACAGTCTGCTCCCTGTGTCTGCAGGCCGGGGGCGAGCTCGGGGGGCAGCCTCCTTTTATTCACTGTGTGAATGGTGTCCTTATGAAGTGACCCACTGGCCGTGTGAATGGTGTCCTTATAAAGTGACCCGCTGGCTGCGTGAACAGTGTCCTTATGAAGTGACCCTCTGGCTGCGTGAACGGTGTCCTTATGAAGTGACCCTCTGGCTGCGTGAACGGTGTCCTTATGAAGTGACCCGCTGGCTGCGTGAACGGTGTCCTTATGAAGTGACCCACTGGCCGTGTGAATGGTGTCCTTATAAAGTGACCCACTGGCTGTGTGAATGGTGTCCTTATGAAGTGACCCGCTGGCCGTGTGAATGCTGTCCTTATGAAGTGACCCACTGGCCATGTGAATGGTGTCCTTATAAAGTGACCCGCTGGCTGCGTGAACAGTGTCCTTATGAAGTGACCCTCTGGCTGCGTGAACGGTGTCCTTATGAAGTGACCCTCTGGCTGCGTGAACGGTGTCCTTATGAAGTGACCCGCTGGCTGCGTGAACGGTGTCCTTATGAAGTGACCCACTGGCCGTGTGAATGGTGTCCTTATAAGTGACCCGCTGGCCGTGTGAATGGTGTCCTTATAAAGTGACCCACTGGCGTGTGTGAATGGTGTCCTTATAAAGTGACCCACTGGCTGTGTGAATGGTGTCCTTATGAAGTGACCCGCTGGCCGTGTGAATGCTGTCCTTATGAAGTGACCCGCTGGCCGTGTGAATGGTGTCCTTATAAAGTGACCCGCTGGCTGCGTGAACAGTGTCCTTATGAAGTGACCCTCTGGCTGCGTGAACGGTGTCCTTATGAAGTGACCCTCTGGCTGCGTGAACGGTGTCCCTTATGAAGTGACCTCTGGCTGCGTGAACGGTGTCCTTATGAAGTGACCCTCTGGCTGCGTGAACGGTGTCCTTATGAAGTGACCCGCTGGCTGCGTGAACGGTGTCCTTATGAAGTGACCACTGGCCGTGTGAATGGTGTCCTTATAAAGTGACCCACTGGCTGTGTGAATGGTGTCCTTATGAAGTGACCCGCTGGCCGTGTGAATGCTGTCCTTATGAAGTGACCCGATGGCCGTGTGAATGGTGTCCTTATAAAGTGACCCGCTGGCTGCTGTGAACAGTGTCCTTATGAAGTGACCCTCTGGCTGCGTGAACGGTGTCCTTATGAAGTGACCCTCTGGCTGCGTTAACGGTGTCCTTATGAAGTGACCCGCTGGCTGCGTGAACGGTGTCCTTATGAAGTGACCCGCTGGCTGTGTGAATGGTGTCCTTATGAAGTGACCCGCTGGCCGTGTGAATGGTGTCCTTATAAAGTGACCCACTGGCCGTGTGAATGGTGTCCTTATAAAGTGACCCACTGGCTGTGTGAATGGTGTCCTTATGAAGTGACCCGCTGGCCGTGTGAATGCTGTCCTTATGAAGTGACCCGCTGGCCGTGTGAATGGTGTCCTTATAAAGTGACCCGCTGGCTGCGTGAACAGTGTCCTTATGAAGTGACCCTCTGGCTGCGTGAACGGTGTCCTTATGAAGTGACCCACTGGCTGCGTGAACGGTGTCCTTATGAAGTGACCCTCTGGCTGCGTGAACGGTGTCCTTATGAAGTGACCCTCTGGCTGTGTGAACGGTGTCCTTATGATGTGACTTGCTGTGGGGCCTTTCTCAGGTTCCTTCTTTTTCCTTATTTTATTTATTTATTTTATTTAAATTTTTTATTTTTTATTTCGTAAATGAAAGGGGACACAATACACAAAACACACAACATCAGAAGCAACAATCACAGTCGGAGTCCATCACAATCACCGACAACAGCGACACGAACAAACCCCAAAAAACGATCATGATTACGGGTGCTCGATATGGACCTTTTGGCTTTTATTTGGTTTGTGGTTTTCTGTGGGAGCGGCGCTGCTCCTCATGATAACCAGCAATCTCTAGTTCCGGAGGCGTTCTCGGCGTCCTGAGGAGGAGCGCCGCGCTCGAGTGCGAGCTGCGTGACATGGCGGAGGGACAGGAAGTGAGCCTCCAGAACAAAACATTTCGGCTGAGTGGAGCCACTCAGAGACTCCGCTCATATTTCAACACTCACATTTTTGGCCGGGACTCGGTGAAATTGAGAAACTCGTCTTGTTTATTCACACGGTGCGATGTGTGTGTGTGTGTGTGTGTGTGTGTGTGTGTGTGTGTGTGTGTGTGTGTGTGTGTGTGTGTGTGTGTGTGTTCATGCCAAACCATCTGCTGTGCAGGCGAGGACAGTAAAGGCGTGATTACACAGACACGCCAGCAACATGAGAAACACGCCTTTACTGAATCTCTGTCAGCGCTCACTGTGTGGCCAAAAGTATGTGGACACCTCAAACTCACACCCACAGTGTCCCCAAACAATCAGCCCGCTCTGCCTGAGGGCTGCTTTTTTAAAATGTCAGGGACCAGGGGCCAGTCACCGCGGCCCCATACAGGATTTTAGGTCATTTCTAAGATTTTAGGACATTTCTAAGATTTTAGGTCATTTCTAAGATTTTAGGACATTTCTAAGATTTTAGGACGTTTCTCCAATTTTATGCCATTTTGAGGCTTTTGAGACATCTCAGGGACATCATTTCTCAGATTTTAGGACATTTCCAGGACTTTAGGATGTTTCTCAGATTTTGGGACATTGTAAGTATTTCAGGACATCTGTCCAATTCAACATAATTACTGTGATTTTAGGATGTTTCAGGATTTGAGGACGTTAGAACAGACATTACAATAACGGACCCTTTGTAACTTTGCTTTGTGTCCTTCAGGAGGAGAAAAAATGTTTTATGTGCGACTCGAGGCAGAAGTTTGACGAGGACACAAACCAGGTCAGCCACCGAATCGAGAACGTGGTCACAACCTTCGCCCCCAACCGCCTCAAGACCTGGTGGCAGTCAGAGAACGGTGAGAGACACAACACACACACCTGAGAGACACAAAACACACCTGAGAGACAAAAAACGCACCTGAGATACAAAAAACGCACCTGAGAGATACAAAACGCACCTGAGAGACACAACACACACCTGAGAGACAGAAGACTCACCTGAGAGACACAACACACACCTGAGAGACAGAAGACTCACCTGAGAAAGGTGTGTGTTGCTGTTCTCGTGGGAACTGAGCTCAGTAATGAGTAGACAGGAGATCACAGAGCGCCTCACTGCAGCCAATCACAGCTGGCCTGGGGGGTGGGGCTTACAGGTGAGCTGAAGAGAGCAGGTGTGCAGAGGAGAAACAGATGTTTGTCATCAGTGAAACACACAGAGATTAAAGCGGGAGAAAAGGAAGTTTATAATGAGACAGCAGAACAGACGGAAATATTTACTGTATGACTGTAATCTCTCTCCGTCATCACTAACAGACACGCTCAGTGTATTTACAGGCTTCCCGCGGGCCTGGAGAACCTGGAAAAAGTCATGGAATTAGTAAAAATCCTGAAAAAAGTCATAGCATTTTGTTGTGTGTAATGAAATCGTTACAGTCCCAGCGTAAAAACTGTCAGGCCAGGAAGAAAATTATTTAATATCAGATAAAAACATGAACATTTTCTTTTTGTGACAAGATAGTTTTCACATTTCTACAAGATACTTTCATTTTATAACAAATGTTTTTACAAGATATTTTTCATGAGAGTTTTTTTTTAATTTTATGAGATTTTATTTCTATGTTTTTACAAAATATTTTTGTTTTAACCAAAATAGTTTTCAGATTTTTACAGATTTTTACAAGCTATAAATATATATATATATATATATATATTTTTACACTTTTTGCAAGATATTTTTCAATGTTATAACAGGATAATTTTCACATTTTTACAGGATATTTTCATGCTATAGGTTTTTGTATAATGTTTTTCATGTGATAACAAGAGATTTTTATGCTATGCCATGAAGAGACTTTTTTGTTGTTGTAACATAAAATGTTTTTGTTTGTTTTGTTTTTTTTTACATTTTTTTTGTTGCAACATGAAAATATCTAAGAATCAGAACCAGAAAAAGGTATATTACATTTTTACTTACAAGGAGTTTGCTTTGGTTTTTTGATGCATGCATACAATCAAAATCAAAACAAGGTGAATTGCTGCCAAACTCAGGCACTTAAAAATGCAATAAAAAAATGAGTAATAAATGCAACGATACTTTTAAAAAGTATTTTATCATAACAAACGTGCTACGTAGCTATCAGTATAATATAATAATATTAATCGGGAGTGATCAGAAGCTCACAGTAGAGAAATAACATGCTTTACAATGACTAACAAAGGAAACATGCTGCAGAGAAACGTTGTCAGTAACAAATATACGTCAGGGAATTACAACATGTGTTGACGACAGATCAGGTTCATCTGATGGTTTTAGACAAACTGTTGCCGGTTCTGTTTGTGTTTAAAGAGACTAAAGTCGCTTGTTTTTCCCGTTGAAACACTCAGTTGAAGACTAAGTGATGCTAAACGCAGATCTGCAGGATTCAGTTACATCACTCAGCCTCAATTTGAGCCCTGAAAAAAGAAAACGTTACAGCGAGTAAGTTCCCACACTCACGCCGTCGCTCTGTTTGGCTGCGAGCGGTGGGAATCTGTCCGAGGTGTGAGTCACGGGCGGCGCGGTGGCCAGCGGCGCAGATGGCTCTCAAACATCAGGAAGCTGCAGACACACAACGGCTTTGCACGGGATTTCCTGATTCCCTCGCGGTCGTCCTCCAGCTCCGTCTCTGCTGCAGCTGTTCAGTTTAGACCTGAAGTTAATGTTTGTCATGTTACTACGTTAACAGAGGTCGCTCCGCACACGCCGATTCACAACAGCGTGGAAGATTTTAAATGTCTGTGAGTGACTGACAACATCATGGAGGAATCCACTCAGAGATGGACCTTTCTGTAAAAGAGTACGATCCTTTTTGTTCAACCAGAAACAGCCTGAAATCAGACATCAAACCCACCTAATTCGGGGTTTATATCTGGAAATCTGGAAAAGTCATGGAATATCTGGAAAAGTCATGGAATATCTGGAAAAGTCATAGAATTTGGTAAAAAATAGTAGTAGTGGTAGTGCAGAAACTGGTGCAACAAAATCCTGTCCAGGAGTTTGAGATCGATTAGATTCACACTTGGTGCGTGTGAATGCTGGAAATACCTCAGCTGCATAAACATGTGCAGAAAGAATCCGTAAATATTTGAAGGAAATAATGTTTAAGTGTGTGAGAAAGTCTGCCTGGAGTGTGTTGACAGTTTGAATGAGGTTTTTTATGAATGGGAATCAGCTGAGAAAGATTTAATTGTTAATTTCCTGTGTGTGTATTTTCTCCAACCTGCAGGTGTGGAGAATGTGACCATCCAGCTGGACCTGGAGGCCGAGTTTCATTTCACACACCTTATCATGACCTTCAAGGTGCCTGCTCTCCCACACACACACACACACACACACACACACACACACACAGATACTCCCATACCCACGGAGATAAACACAGCGTTGGACAGCTGTACTGGAGGAATGTGGAAAATCGTTCTGGTCTCTGGAGGACGGTGGGAAGAGAAGGAGGGCGAGGATGAGTTTGAGGCCGTGCAGTGAGAAACGCTCCTCGTCTCTCATTGCTTTCACATGGTCGGCCGTGACGGCAGCCAGCTGGCTTCGTGCCAGTAACTCTACATCATAATGAAAACACACACTTAGAGACACACTTTCCATGTGTATCCTGTCCCATCCTGTTTTTGGACTAAACGGCAGAAAAGATCAACGCGTCCAGCAGCCGCCCTCTACCCACTCCAGCATATCATCGCTTTATATCCAAGTTGTGTTTATTATTATAGTGTTTAAACCATCCAGAGGAAAAACATTCAGTCTCTACAGTATATCCACACGACAAAATGGAGGGAAAACATTCTCCATCTAAACTAAAAACGTTCCAAAACTTTGATCCAGTCATAATTAGGAGTATGTGATACCACTGTAGCTTGTTTTTTCCTGATAATTTACACAGAAACCTGCTCAAAAAGGATTCAAAGAAACAAGTAAATAGTTAAGATAAACCGGATTCTAATGACAGAAAAAAAGCCTCGACAGTTTTCGGTTTCCAGGATGAATCATAGGAAAAGAAACTGACATTTGAGGGAGAGAGAAGATGCAGATTAGCTTTCTTTGCATAAACAAAAGTACTTAAAATGTATTTTATACATATTTAAGGTTCTCACTAATTTGATTTAGTATTGAAGCCCTGAGAGGAAAGGGTAAGACATATTTTATATTATTTTCTCCTACGTACAGCATGTTAACTTTATCTCCTTTGTAGAAGATGTTATCTCCTATAACGTCTAAGATTTTCACTTAGATCACTGAAGTTTATCTCCTACATATGTGATGTTATCTCCTATAATATCTAACATATACACCTAGATCAATTAAGTTCATCTCCTATGTAAGTGATGATATTTCCCTCAACATCTAACATTTACATGTAGATGAATTAAGTTTATCTGATATGTAGGAGATTTTATCTCCTGTAACATCCAACATCTGCACCATCACTTCAGTTTATCTGCTTAGGAGATGAGTTAAGGTTATCTCTTATGTAGGAGATAACGTCTGGTATGTAGGAGATAAACTGAGGTTTTAACCAAAATGAAATGAAAAAGCACCAACAGTCTTCAGGAAAATGAAGTTACTCTCTCCGTGTGACAGAACAATGTGAATATCTGTGGTTTTAGTGAATTTTTTCCTCCTGTCTCTGTCGACAGACGTTTCGTCCGGCTGCCATGATGATCGAGCGCTCCATGGACTTCGGGAAGAAGTGGCAGGTTTATCGTTACTTTGCCTACGACTGCGAGTCGTCCTTTCCCGGCGTGTCCTCCAGGCCGATGGTCAAAGTGGACGAAATCATCTGCGACTCTCATTACTCTGACATCGAACCATCCACCGAGGGAGAGGTGAGATTTCAAACTTATTTACTTTTTATTTTCTTTTTAAGTAATAAAGTGACACAAAAGTCACGTTCAGTACTGACTTTGACCTGGTTGTCTCCCTGTTGTCTCTTTCAGGTGATATTTCGGGTGCTGGACCCGGCCTTTGAGATTGACGATCCTTACAGCCTGAGGATACAGAGTAAGCCGCTCTTAAAGTGCCCTAAAACAGCTTTTCTGGCACTTTTTGGCAGCTAAAAACTATTATTATTGGCACTAAATTAGAGATGAGAGACTCCCAAACTTTGTACCTTGTGACCCCTTAAAATTCAGCAGTGGCCTCTCATCACAGGTTGCATATTTGTATGAGTTGTGAACAGAAGGCCAGAGAGTAATAACTGAACTATACTTCATTTATTTAAATAATTTGATAGTTTGAAGATCCTCCTCACTCAACAAAAGAAAAATATTCAGCAAGTCCTTTTCTTTTTTTGCTTTCCAAACCCTGTTAACTTTCTCAGATAAACCAAACATTTAATTGCTGAAACTATCTGACGTGCTGGCAGAGGTTCAGAGGCCGTATCTCATCATCTGCCGTCCACTTTGTGCACCAACCGCCAGATCTGCTGGTACTGAAGACATAAAACACCTTAAAGATGTCATTCAGTAACAAGCAGAAAAACCTTTGCGGTACATCATTAACAAACGTTTGAAGTGAAAATGATGCCACAGCTGAGGTCGCCATGGGTCAGTGAAAACTAAATTTGGATGCATATAAATGACATCACCAAAGCTGACATTTTAGTTCCAGCCTACAGCCACCTGAGGCAGAGTTTCAGGGGTCAGAGGTCAGACGGGAAGAGCGCTGCATGGAATTTCACATGTGGGAGCGACTCGCCATTTGTACACTCAGCTACATCCAGACACACACACACACACACACACACACACAGAGGCAGAGGCCTCATGTTAAGTATGTGGTGAATGCTGTGGGTGTGTGAGGAACAACAGCGCTGTCTTTGAGGTCTGAAACACTGCAAGAAACTTAAAAAAAAGTCTAAAAAAAGTTGTAAAAAGATGTGTTAGATATCCCTAACACAGTAATACTCTACCTAAGGCCCCTGGGCCAAATCTGGCCCCTGATAGGGCCCCTGGTGGCCCCCCAACCATTTTCATAATTCCCAATAAAAATAAAGTGACTGACAGTGAGAATATTTTTGTCCTTTTAGTCTCCATAAGGTGTCAGAGACATAAAACAGCATCAAAATAGAGCCAGAGGAGGATCCCCCACACCCCGACAGAGGACACAGCTGAGACACTGATGTCCTAAAATCCTAGAAATGTCTTAAACTCCTAGAAAGGTCTTACATCCTAGAAATTACCTATTATCTTAGAAATGTCTTAAAATCCTGGAGAAGTCCTAAACTCCTAAGAATGAACTAAAATCTGAGAAATTACCTTAAATCTTAGAAACATCCCAAAAAAGTAACAATGTGCTTAAAGCCTGCAAAGGTGCTAAAATCCAAGAAATGTCACAAATTGCAAAGCATTTTCTTAAATCATAGAAAAATCTTAAAATCCTAGAAACTTTTTAAAACCCGAGAAATATATTAAACTCAGATAAACTTTTTTTAAATCCTTTAAATGTCATAAAATCTGAAAAACTGACAATTTATTTCCTCTGTGTGTGTGTGTGCGCACAGACATGCTGAAGATCACAAACCTCCGGGTGAAGTTCATCAAGCTCCACACGCTGGGTGACAACCTGCTCGACTCCCGTGAGGAGGTGACAGAGAAGTACTACTACTCCCTCTACGACATGGTCGTCCGCGGCAACTGCTTCTGCTACGGTCACGCCTCCGAGTGCGCCCCGATCGATGGAGCGCCGACCACAGCTGAGGGCATGGTGCGTCAAACACACACTCGCTGTCAGCGGATCAAAGACGGAAATATCGATTAGAGAATATAAATCACTCAAAGCTGAATTTTTATGTCATTCTCTTTTGATGTTGATTTAGTTTAACTGAAGGAAAAACTGAATTCAGTTTGAAAGTTCATCCTTGACTTTGGAAAACAGCAGTTAAAACTAACCTAACTGTTCTGGAGCTTTCAGTCACATCACATGGTCTTCTTCAGCAGATAGAGTGTCTGTCATGAAATTAAAGATTTTTTAAATCGTTATGCCTCCGAGCTGGCTGTCGGCGTGGCAGCGGAGAGTACAGTTTTGGGGTGGCCGCCCCATTCTGGTGAACGCACAGTTTCTTAAAATATGGCACGAAGGTCCACTTGGACTCAAGAAAGAACTGATGTGATGCGACTTTGTCTGCCTCATTTTTGTGAACATTATATCTCAAGAACACCTTAAAGGGATTTTGTTTTCCAAAGCTGAAATTTCAGTTTTCACGAATGTTTTTCCAAAGGTCAAGATTGAACTTTCAGCCCGAGACCGCCTGAATGTTTCGTACGGTGCTAATTGATAGAGGAGATACATGTGGTGCTCATGTACCGTGTGTGTGTGTGTGTGTGTGAAGGTTCACGGCCGCTGTGTGTGTAATCACAACACTGAGGGACTGAACTGTGAGCACTGTCAAGACTTTTACCACGATCTGCCTTGGAGACCTGCAGAGGGGAAAAACACCCACGCCTGCAAGAGTAAGAACACAGACTTTAATGTAGATTCACCTCTTTTTCTGTATTTATGCTTTTCTCTGTTATTGTTCACAATTTGGGAATTTGGCATATTTATTTTCTGGTTAAAAGTTGGATGAGAAGACTGACACCACTCTCATATTTGTACATTAAGCATGGAGCTCAGCTCAGCAAGTGGCATATAGCTTGAATTTTTTTTAAATGCAAAAAGAATATAAAGAAACAACAAAATTGCCAAAATGTATTTTAATGGCAAAAAATAAAAAACAAAGAACACCAGTGTTTTCTTTAAAACTGGTTATATGTTTTTAAAGAAAAACTTTTTATAAATTGCCAAAAAAAAACCCAAAAAAAACAATTTGCCAAAATGCTTTCCAAAAAAAAAATTCGCCCAAAAAAAGCCAAATTGATTTTTTAACTTTTTAAAATCAAAAACATTTTTTAAGAAAAAAAAACAAATTTCAGGAAATTGGGCCTGGAAAATCCTTGCAAATTTTCTGAATTACATTTTTAGAGAACCCTGTGTGTTTTGTAGTTGTGTATTTTGTGGAACAAACAAAAGCAATAAGATGATAAATAAATTATAAAAAGAGCAAAGTGGACTTACAGACAAATAAAATGATAATTTTCAAAGGAAAGTCACGCAGTAAATCTGTTTCTTCCTCAGAGTGCGAGTGCAACCAGCACGCCACATCGTGTCACTTCGACATGGCGGTCTACATGACGACCGGCAACATGAGTGGAGGCGTGTGCGAGGACTGTCAACACAACACGGTGGGCCGACAGTGCGAGCAGTGTGCTCCGTTTTTCTACCAGCACCCCAACCGAGACCTGAGGGACCCCAACGTCTGCGAGCGTAAGTCTCCTCCAGGTGTAACCCCCGACCTCCAGACGTAACCTCCAGACGTAACCCCTGACCTCAAGACATAACCTACAGACGTAACCCCCAACCCTTCAGACGTAACCTCCAGACATAACCCCCGACCTCCAGACGTAACCTCCGACCTCCAGACGTAACCCCTGACCTCAAGACATAACCTCCAGACATAACCCCCGACCTCCAGACGTAACCTCCAGATGTAACCTCCGACCCCCAGACGTAACCTCCAGACATAACCCCCGACCTCCAGACGTAACCTCCAGACATAACCCCCGACCTCCAGACGTAACCTCTGACCTCCAGACGTAACCCC